>NC_064771.1:3258633-3476133 GCF_011397635.1 Epinephelus fuscoguttatus | reverse complement strand
AAATACTTTTTATTGCAGTTAAAGCCCTCTTTTGCTATACCTATATGAAGGTACATTTTTGATATATTGTGCAGAATAATGAGGTGTTCATCCTCATATAATTTTAGAAAGTTGAAGAAATCCTACTCCAAAACAAATAACTGTTTTGACCAGAACTCCAAAAAACAAAGCACACTTTGAGTAAATGATAATTAGTGGATTTGTAGCTTATTATTATAAATGTGATTATTATTATTATTATTATTATTATTATTATTATTATTATAATGTAGGTTATACAGTCTTGTTATGTGTGTGTTTTTATATGCCACTGCCTGTTAAAGAGCCTCTTTGTTCAAGAGAAAATCTTCCCTTAATCTATAGATGTATTATGCATTTGTTTTGGTTTACTATGTGTATGTGTGTGTGTGTCCACATGTGTGGATGTACCTCTCAGCTGCTTTTCTGTTCACTCTGTGTGTATGTATAATCAGTAATATGGTTACAGGCAGCAGTGGAATAAGGGTTTTTGTTGTTGTTGTTGATGATGTTTTCATCTCTGGGAGGACTTCAGGCTTACTACCAATTAGAGTTAGTGATCAAATGCTTTTCCCCGACAGGTAAACTTCTCCAGCCCAGCTTCCTCTTTTAGCTGGCTAACAGATAGCGTGTGCGGGGGAAAAGCAGTGTAAGAAATCAATAGGCAGCTTTTATGTGTAATAAAAGCACTTTCCTTACAGAGAAAGGACGAGATGTGCTAAAAGGGATAATGTTGACAATGTGAATGGATAGGAGCTGAAATTGGAGGAGAGAGTGATTAGTGAGGTAGAGGTATTAGGAGTGGGGAAGTGGAGTGTAGATGGCTGATAGTTAAGTGGGCTTCAAATTAGCACAAGGCAGCCCAGTGAATGTGAGTGCAGAGATAGGTAACTGATGAGGAGCGTCTCTAAAGCTGTCATCAACTGCCTCAAGCATTCCATTTGTATTCTCACTGTGAGCAAAGGCTGCCTGAGTCACCACCTGCACTCACATTTACTGTATACGGTGGGGTGCACTGTATTCAACAGGCAAGGCTTATGTTTTTTCAGGTTTTGTATCTGCATCCATAGAGACATCTTCTACATGACTCAAAGGTCCAGTGTGTAAGATTCAGGGGGATTCAGGTGTGGGGGAAAAAGCAATATGGCATAGTATTGCATATTTTGCGTGGCGATATTGTATCGATACATGGATGCCAAGTATTGATCTTTTATTATATTCATAATTAATCTTTGCAAATATACATTTTCGTACAACTTTTGGTGCTAAAATAATAAAGTCAATTGATTTTTCAGTCGACAAGATGGTGGTGATGGGTTTTTTTTCCCCTGGGGAAGTCAGCAGACGTCTCAGTCAGCAGCATTTGGCAGGAAGTCCTTAAAAATATAGATAGAAAGAAAAGGAGGACTTGGATAACACAAATGAGAATTGCAAGCAGTGTCATATGAGACTCTGGGAATACTATAAACATGTGGGCTCACCTCACTCTTCACCATCCAGAGATAGCTGATGGCCAAGCTAACGCTAAGTCTGCTCAACCAAAAATCAACCAACACTGGACACATATACCTTAACAAAACCACCATGCAACTTTAAGAGAGAAAGCAAGAAAATAACACAGTCCATCACCTACATCTTGTTCAAAGATCTGCGTACAGCGTTGTTGAAATCAAAGGCTAAATGGAACCCAGGTATGCAACTCTGTCCCACTGTTTTTTCACCAACACAGCCATACCCAAGCTCTACAGAGAAGTGAAGCATAAAGTTGTGGAATCTCTGAGTAGCCTACAGGAGGAAGGGTGGCATTAACTTGTGACATCTGTACTTCAGGTCAGTGGATCCATATGTGACTATAACCACACGTTATCTCGCAGAGGACTGGCGACTGCTGTCTCACGTTTTCCAGACTGAAGCAGTACACAAAAGCCACACCGGAGCAAACACTGCAGACCTCCTGCAAAATGCAGCACAAGAATACGGGATAGTAGTTGTTGCCTAATTCTGTGAACATAATGATTTGTTTTTGGTGGTCAAAGGCCACTGTGACCTTGTCTGTCTCATTCTCATGAATGTGATATTTTAAGAACGCCTTGAGGGAATTACTTTAGATTTGGCACAAATGGGTTCGATGGGTACCCACAAATCTCCCCTAAACTTGGCAAGGCCTTTTAACAGCCAGTATTTCTTTCCCTTACAATCAATGTACTCCTTCAAATTAAAGAGACAAAACGCCTATTTGATTAAGAACAATGAATAATTAGTTATTAAATAAATAAAGTTAAATAAGTAAGGAACCAAAGCATATCTGTATGAGATTTCTTAACTCTGATATTGACATAGTTTTCAACTAGCCTACACACTTAAGCAGCATAACAGAATTTCTGATATTCAGTTTTGGCTTTTGGTTTTGGTGTGCTATTAGGCTTGTGGCGATTTCTGGTTTAACTGGTTCGGTCCGGTTTAAGAGCTCCACCTGGTTTAATTCACGTCAACCGGATAAACCGGGTGGGGTTGGGGGTTTGGGGGGTTTGGGAGGGAGCTTTTCACATCAGCGGCGTGTCAAGGGACTATATTCAACTTATCTTGCATCGTAACATGCATTATGACAACTTAATAAGGTTTATGTATGTTTTTAAATGAAGTGGAGGAGCCTACAAGTGTGTCTACAAGTTTGTTTAGTTTGTCTCAGAGGCTCCGCGGACTGCGGACTCTGCTCAGCTGTCTGCTGCTGCTACGAGAAAAGTGTCCTTCTGCTTCTTACTCTTCTTGTGTAACTTTGTGTGTATTGGCGGTTAATACAGCATTATCGCCACCTAGTGGATTGGAAGCACATTACACCTATAATGGGCTTTTATTGGGAAAAATAGCTCAAATGCGACAACCAGTGGTAAAATTAGGTATATAATACGATATATCGATTCTGTTAAATATTTGGCTTTAAATCAAACCAGCTGGAAAATTTTCAAACCAGCAAAAGCCTATGTGCCACCCCACAACTTTAAGCAGACCCATCTGGCCACGTCTATGAAAAATTTCTGGGGGTTCTATTGTTTACTGGGAAAAGACAGAAATCTTCACTATGATGAAAACATTTGGGTAATATAGAATGTTTAATTGTAATAATACATGTAAAAATATAAATTAAATAGTGATATTTCATTACTGAACTCAAAAGTTATTAATGAGGGTGATGACATGCTTTCAACCACATTCTCTGCAGTCCTTTAATAATGTTTATAGGAAAAAAAAATGTAGGCTCATACTGTAAAATCCAGTAGCCTGGTTGAGCTGGTGAGCCAAAAAGTGTCTCTGTGCGTGCATGGCCCCTCAGCTGCTCCTCAGCAGGTCCAGGGATTGATCAGCCCCCCTGTATGAGCCCTCATACTGGGTCAGGAAAATGAGTCCAGACCTGCTATGACCTCTGGGTCATCCATCAAACCCCTTCCTCCAAAATCCCTCTCTCCCTCCTCCTTCTCCTTCTCCATCACTCCATGCTATAAGATGGAGAGATGACACTCTGCAGGGCCTCTTTTATCTCTCCATTCCTCAATCCCCCCTCAACTCTCTTTGTGCTCCTCTTACAAGTAGTGCAATCCCTTACTCATCCAATCCCTCCCTCCTCCCTTGCTACTGCCTCCACTTTCTCTCTCACATCATACAGTACTCTCTCTGCTTGTATTAAGCCTCTCCTAGCTTCACTTCTATCCGTCACACACATACAAACATCCAGCACTTTGGCAGAAAGTGATGCAAGGTTGTACACAATGACACAGAGTTAACACTCAACATTCAACTGAGCATGTCAAGTGGGCCAGAGGTGTGTGTTTTCTGTATGAGATGCTGTTGGGCTTGCTGGGGTTCTGCCTGCATTTCCTTTCACATGTTGTATTTGGTCATTGCTCCTGTCAGTCAACCATCACCTCTGGAGATTAATAAGTGACATGCCCACCGTGGCTAGAAATATTTCTGTCTTCCGTCTGAGTCACGCTGGAATGTGCATGTCTTTGTGTGTCTTTATGGGGACTGATGTGTGTGTGTGTGTGTGTGTGTGTGTGTGAGAGAGAGTGAGTGAGTGTCAGGGCCTTGCTCAGCCTGGCCTTGCCTCAATGTGACTTAAGCGCAGCCATGCAGAACCAGCTGACAGCTCCCTCTTCTCCTCCTCCTCCCTTCATCCAAAACTCCTCTTCTCTGTCTTGCCATCTCCCCTCTGCCTTGTCCCCCGCCTCTTATCCTTACATAGCTACACCAGTTCCAAGTATGTGGTAACAAGGCTGTACTCTGTGTGTGTGTGTGTGTGTGTGTGTGTCCATTTAGCAAATATTTCTTTAAAGCTCCAGTAGGCAACATTGTTTTGGTATAATTGAGTAAAAATTTTATTATATCCTCCAAGCGTAATGTAAATCAAGTGGTCTGAGACAAACAATAGGTTTGTGCATCTCACCATGGCTCTGTGTTCAGCCTCTAAAGAATCAATATCAACCAATCAAAGGTCAGCTCAGACCACTACGTTCCTATTGGCTGTTCTACTGCATATGTGCATTCCCATGCTGCCGGCAGAAGGGGAGAGCAAGCGGCAATGGTGAACAGTGTACCAGGTAAAATAGCTATTCCAGCATTTAGCAACACGGCTAAACAACCCAAAAAAAGGGCCCCGGGAGGGGAAGGGTGAGGTGGGGCAGGGCCCGGCCGAAGGGCGTGAGGGTTGGCCGTGGGAGCGGAGCTGAGGGCTCTCCGTGTAGAGGGAGAGCCAAGCCGAGGGAATATGTGCAGGGCCGCGAGGGAGGGATGGGGAGGGCTGCTGCGCGATGAGGGAGAGCCGAGGCTCCCAGAGAGGGAGAAATAGAACCAAGTAAGATAAAATACTCGCGTGCTCGTCTGGTAGGAGGGGCTCAGGGTGGAGACGAATGAAACCTAACTCAGATGAGACTCAAAAATCCGTTTTCAGGCTTTCTACCTACTGCAGCTTTAAAGTAAAACAAAAAAAATGTCTTTTTCGTCACACCTTATTCTCACTTCTCCTTGTCAGAGTGTAGATATCTCCTGTCTGTCTTACTGTGCGGAGTGAGGTCCATTCGCATAATTTTAGTGACGTCACAAAACTCAAGAATCCATACACTTAAAGTTCATTTATACTTCTGCATTGAATCAATGCCGTAGCTACAGCATAGGCTCCACATCAACATAGAGCCTATGCCGTAACCTACGCCATAGGCTGACATGCACCTCCCCAGAATTGTAACTACGCGTTGTGGTGACGTAGACGTCCTGTCTGTTTCTGTATACTGACACCTATTCCCTCAGTGGAAACGAAGCTTGTATTTACTTGTATTTCACAGATAAGAAACAATAAATTGTGAAGACAGTAAAGCCTCCACTAGAATAAGTATTTTAAGTCTTGTGTGTAATTTATCCTTCAGGGATTTATACTTAGGTATTTATCCAGGTGTCATATGAGAAGAGGAAATCTCCGCTCGTCGCTAGGCTAATTTATACAGTGTGAAATGCAATAGGCTTGTGCTAATAACATTAGCATGTTGTATTTGTGGGGAACATGTGTCCAGATGGGTTGTCTTTGAATGCTGCAAGTTATAGTGAAGCCAATTTGTGTACTTGTGTTTGAAATTGTCTCTATTAAGCCATATTTAATGTGTGTTTTAGGTGTGTTTTTAATCAACTAAACTTTAGAGCACTTCACAGAAACCTCCACTGCTGACTAGTGTTTTGGAAGTGTAACTGCAGTGACAGACACACCACCACACAAACATAAATATTGCTTTTTTATGACAAAATTCCAATGTTTAATAGGATAAAATGATGTGATATTATATATCCAGAAGGTCAAGAGTCAGCTTTACTGTATCATCATAATGTTCTGCAAAACACTTTTTGTCCATTATTAAATGTAATTTCTCAGGGAACAGAAGGGGAAATATTTGGCTAGATATACTGAGCTGGTGACTCTAATGTTGGGTGTCCACCCTGAAACTGTGTTGACTGTACAGATCTTCTCGGCTGCCAGGGGGAAGATGTGTATGAAGCATCCATATTTTCACAGACATGGACAAGAGCAACTTGACTGGTTTGTGGAGGTGTACAACAAGGAGGTGGTAATTCTAGATTGCCTTTATTTTACTTGAACAGCCGAAGATAGACAGACAAGGGCGAAGAGATAGGAGATGATTTGCAGCACAGGGCCACGGTACATGGCCTAAAAAAAGTAGCCTACATCAGCAACCTGTGCTGACGGAATCATGGTTCGAAATCCACCTGGTATTGCATTAATAATAAGCAATATGACAACGTGATTAACTGAAATATTGTTTATATACAAAATAATGAAGATATCAGTGTCTGACAGTGATCCTGTGGCTGTGATCCTAGTACCCTAACATGAAAGAGGTCAAATTTCAACAGAGATGGGAGGGACCATGCGTACAACATGTTTGTTTCCTAGAAAGTTCATGTGTTTTTTGGGGTGACGAGAGGAGATGCAGGGGCGTCCCATGGAAACTATAATGGCACCAGTATGGCACCATTTTGGATTTGAAGTTGATAAAAGAGGTGTCCTACCCGGCTGCAGGCGGTGCATTGTTTAGAGCTAGGATTTTGTCTGACGGCCTGTTTCTATTTATTGGCTACCTGTCACTTGCTTTGATAGCACTGCGATAGATGAGGAACAGCTATTGAAATGAGTTGAAATGAGGTTGTTAAAATGCTTCCTTATTTCACTATAAAAAACAACAACAACAACAACAACAACAACAACATAGTCGTCAGCTGGCTTGAGGGCATCAGGGAGTTGAAATTTTCTGGTGAGCTAAATGACCATGCTGATAACAGCATGTGTTGACAATACTGCGTTTCATTTCCAGTAAGTACCACTATATATATATATATATATATAAATGTTTTCTGTTCAAAAAGTAATGTTATGGTAATGGACCTGCAATTGTATAGCGCCTTTCTAGTCTAAGTCATTTACATTACGATGGAAGCATCATCTGGGTTCAGTACTTTGCTCAAGGGTTCTTCGACATGTGGACCAAAGGAGCCGGGGATCGAACCACTGATCTTCCAATCGGTGGATGACCTGCTCTACTTCTGAGCCACTGCCGCCAGAGGTAGAGGGGAAGATGGCAAGTAGGCTACACACCCATCTTATAAATGGTTACATATCCAGTCTGATCTCAGCAAACAGCTGATATTTAGACATACATGGTTTGTTTACATAATGTGACAGGAGTGCATATTTAATGTTTTCAATGTGGACAGAGTGCTCTGATGTTATGCAGTGCAACATGATAATCGTTGGACGCTTGCTTGCTGTTGGGACATGGTGTCTTGTTCTACTGAGGAACTGCTGCTGAGTCAAGTGTGCAGTCACAAAAAAACTTTCTTGCATATTGAGTTGCAGAATCCCACCATCTCCATCCCTCTGCCTGCTCGGAGATATAACGGAAACCAACCTCCCATCCAAATATAGTCTCACTAACCAGACCTTTCTCAAGAAAAGAAAGGTCTGGCTGGGCCGACTCTCACTTTGAGATTGGAGGAAAAAAACGCCCCAGCTGCTTGTACTTCTTTCAACCAATCACAATCGTTCTGGGCCATGAACCATGGCAGAAAAATGGCTACATCCCCACAAGATCAAACACCGCAAAAGTTAGTAAAACTTCTACACAACCGGAGGTGGTAGGGCGGGACTTCAGCGGGTGGCTCATTCCGCCCAATGAGAGGCTGATCTCTGCAGCGAACTTCCGCCCACTCAGACTAATCCAAATACAGAAACCCGCTGCTCATATCTCTAACTATCTCTAACTATCGTTCTGTTAAACTGGAAATCAAAACAATTATTACACATCAACCACTGGACCAACCTTCTTACAGAATTCATCTCAATAGAGAAAATGGCAGCCTCTAACAACAGTAATATGTCGGCCTTTAATGAAACTTGGAACCCATTTTTCACTCATAAAACACTCCTTTTTTAAATTTCTTTTTTACTTCCTTTCTTTCTTTCTTTATTCTTATTTTCTTTCTCCCCGCTCTCCTCATTTACACTCACTTAGAATTCTTACTATATCGTTATTATTATTATTATTATTATTATTGATTATGATTGTGATTATTATTACAATGATTGTAATTATATTATTATTACTATTATTATTATTATTATTGATTATGATTGTGATTATTACTATTATTATAAATATGCTTGTGGTTGTGAATATTATGATTATGATCATGATTATGATTGTTATAATTATTATTATTGTTGTTGTTATCATTGTTATTATTAGCATATTGTCATCATAACTATAGTTTCTTACTTTATTTATTTATTTTTATTTCCTAACAATAATCATGATAATGACATTATTACAATAAAATAAAGGCGGGGGGCTGGGGCTGGACTGGATTGGTTGAGGGTGGAGGGGAGCGGGGGCTCCATGCCTGGTTCTCTTGGGGCATGGCGGGACCTCAGGTGGGAGGTGGGGTGGTTGGGCCCTACCCCTCTCCCTCTCTCTCTCAAAAAAAAAAAAAAAAAAAAAAAAAAACTACTCCTCAGCAGACAGACCCCCTCCCTGGGTCTGGGAGTTGCCCAGAACAGGAAGAGGCACAGGAGGTCAGATCTGCAACAGGCCAGCAGCCAGGTTGCGGCCCAAGGTACGATTGCCCCTAAATTTAAATTAAAATCAAATCAAAGAGAATTAAACAAAAATTAATCAAGGAAAAAAAAAATTAAAAAATAAATTAAAAGGTGCCATCTTGCCTGTCTCCCGCTGGGGTTCCCGGTCGGGCTACTTGGGGCCTGGTAGGGGGACCCCTTGCTCGCTGATTGCAATATATAATCATTGCATTATAAATTGCCAATTATAATTCTAATAATTCTAATAATTATTCTTGGTATGGTCATTATCATGATATATTGGTTTATATTGTATTAGGTTATGTTAGGTATCGTATTATATCATAGTGGATTATTATGTCATGTTTTATTATATCACATGATATAGTATATTATTATATATTATATCATGCTATATTATAATGTCTTATATTACCTCGTATTATATTATTTTATCTTACATTATTATGTACTCTAACATTAACATATGCCATATTGTATTGCAGGTTTTGTATTTTTTTATTTTATTTTTTTATTTTCCTTCCCCCTTTTTTCCTATTTATATTTTTACTTTATTGATTTATTTATTTTTATTATGTTATCTATTCCATATTGGACATCATAATACCATACCATCTGTTTTTCTCACACACACACACACACACACACACACACACACACACACACACACACACACACACACACACACATATATTCTGGTCCAGTCGGGCCATTAATATCAAACACCAGTTTGAAAATTAACACCCACCCAACCCTAGTGTCTGCTGATTTGGCAGTGATACTGGGTTATTACTAAAATAATATAGAAAAGAAAATAGACCAGATGCTGAAATTATTGCAGCAGATCGACACTGAAGCGACTGTTTTGGCTTGATATGAAGTCAACAGAGTGGCTGTGGAGCCCCATGGATGGTTTCCAGGTTTCAGAGCACTTTGCGGCACCTCTGCCTCTTTTCTAAACTTGCCGTTCTCACCTAGATGTGCTCTCAGGTACAGAAATTTGGCACAGATGGATTTAATGTGAATCTTTACTTCGTAGCACAGATGTTATTTGGTTGATACCCTTACCTGAGTTCGGCACCAGCCCTACATATAGAACACTGCTACAGAGAAAAGACCCGTTACTGTAGTGAAGTATAGTTCAAACAAAGATTGCATGCAACAACACATTAAACTTGCTTTGACTTTTCGACCACAATGGCTAAAAACATGTAAACTGCATGGATGTAAAACAACAGCACCATTTGTTTTGTTTTTATTAATGTTAAAAATTTTTTTTTTTTGAGAGTCAAGTGGCAACTCAAGACTAAGTCAGATCAGTCTGGCTTCCTGTAATGTTCCTCAGATGTTCCCACATAAAGAAATTGGTGGCAAATGATATTTACTGCAAGGCCTTGGGGTACCATGAAGGGAAGCCCCTCAATGATTATATGGCACTTCAGGAGCAATACAGTATTGACAGCCAAGCTGAAAAGCTCCTCCCAGACATCTCCCAGGCCAGAGGTGCAGGTATGGTAGGTATAGTGGTTGGCGCCGGAGGTGCTCCCCAGGCCTGACGCAGGGTGTCAGGTTGGCCCTGTCAGCAGTAAATGATCCAGAGACCACAGTGGGGTGACATTTGATTCAGACATGTACACCTGTCATGGTGGGCTAATACTAAAAAAAGGCAGAGACTGATCCATCGTCTTGGTACCTTGTGAGAAGGCAATACTGGTCTCACAGCTAACAGACCAGTAGCTAACAGACAGACTGTACACCTCTGATACACTGAATGAGATGCACTTTTACTGATTATAAGCACTTCCTGAACAATAAATCACTCCATATTCTTTATAATTCATTAATTTTACCATGGGAAACACATACAAAAGCTTACGACTGTTGTGCATTCTTCAAAAAGGAGCCATTAGGATAATTTATAATGTACATTTTCATGAAAACACAAATCAGTTATTCATACAGTCCAAAACTCTTAAGTTTCTTGATCTGATAGAATTAAAAACTGCACAAACAATGTTCAACGCAAGGAATAATATGCTACCTAAAAACATACAGGAAATGTTTTCTGAAAGGGAGGGGAGTTATAAGTTAAGGGGACAATTAAACTTAAAGGTTTGCCACACCCACACAACAAAAAAGAGCTTCTGCATCTCCAGTACAAACAACAGTAGACACGTAAGGGATAATGTATAGTGAGCCGGTGACTGTTGAAAAATAATTCCCGACAGGGGAATGGAACCTTGACGCGCAGCGGAGTTATTTTTCAACAGTGACTGGCTCACTATACATTATCCCGCTTAGAACATGGCTTACTACTTAAACATTCAAATGTTACAACTGGCATCAATATTATCATTATCACTGTCCGAGGGCTGCCATAGAATGGCAATGAGTATGTCAGCCGACCAACACTCGCTACCCGGTCCCTGGTTGCGGCGATTTGCGATGCTGGCCAGCTAGGAATTAACTAGCAGCCAGCACAGTAACGTTACAGTCCTGTCTCGTCTAGCTAACATTTAGCCGTGTTCCACGGTGTTCCGTGATCCATTAGAAAGAAAGCTAGCTGGACATCGGTTTTGAAGCCTCTTTGGTCATGGAGCTCCCTCCATCTCTTGAACGCCTGACTGGGGTTTACTCTTGTTTTTCCTCTTCTTTTATCACTCTCCTTTTTGCTCTTCTTTGCCTCCTCAGAACTTTGTCCATCTGCCATTGTGCTCGTGACTCAACTATCTCATGCCCACCTCCTCATAAGGACCAGCTCCAGTCCCTGATTGGCTGACCGACCAGTTTCGCGATACATGACGCGTTTCCTGCTGTAAAGCAGATTTTTTTCCGCAAAATTTTGCCCCCACTGGCAAAAGCTTATTACAAAGATTGCAAAGCCACTAAGTAACCTAGGTAAACGCTGATGTCTGATTTTACTGTGGCCACTACCCTGTTCAACCCACATTATTTTCATGATGATATATTTAGGAAAAGATGCTATCTGTTGCCTCTTTAAGGGATAGGACTAGATAAGTTAACACTTCCTCCTACCCCCTTTGGAGCATGTGAAATGTGTGGAGGATCCAAATTCCATCCTTTTGTCTTTTTTGTTTTTCTTTTTGTTGTCTGTTTGTTTGTCTGTTTATTTTAATTTAGTTATTTATTCACTTGTCTACCTATTTCTTGTTTTTGTTTTCACTATTTACATGTTCGAAATAAAGACAATCAATCAATCAATCAATAGATATTCTGTATAACTGAATAATATTACAAATGTTCCAAAAATCCATTGTTCAGAAATAACAGAAAATGTCAGTTTGATGTTATGAATAATTAAAAAGAAAAAAAAAAGTCAAAGTTGGATAAATCAATCAATCAATCAATCAATCAATCAATTTTATTTATAAAGCCCAATATCACAAATCACAATTTGCCTCACAGGGCTTTACAGCATACGACATCCCTCTGTCCTTAGGACCCTCACAACGGATAAGGAAAAACTCCCCCCAAAAAACCCTTTAACGGGGAAAAAATGGTAGAAACCTCGGGAAGAGCAACTGAGGAGGGATCCCTCTTCCAGAATGGACAGACGTGCAGTAGATGTCGTACAGAACAGATCAGCATAATAAATTAACAGTAATCCGTATGACACAATGAGACAGAGAGAGAGAGAGAGAGAGAGAGAGAGAGAGAGAGAGAGACAGAGAGAGATGCAGGACAGACGTAATGACAGTAGCTTACAAAAACATTAATGAAGGTAATAATATTGTAATTATAGTTCTGGCTACTGTGGTACAATATGTTGAAAGTGACAATAATAATATGTGTATAATAACAGTAGAAGTATGACTAATGATAACAGCAGCAGCAGGAGGCATCTGGCAGGACCACGGCAGCAGCACAACTACACACGTCACACTATCCAGGCACCACTGCAATATGAGTTAACCTGAGAGACAGTGGAGCACAAAGGCAAAGAAGAAGCCGAGTTAGTGACATCCAGAATGGCTGAGTTAGCAAGATGCAGTAATAGGACACGAGAGAGAGAGACAGAGAGGAGAGAATTAGAGTTAAAGAATATTTTTACGGCCAGATATGAAGCCCTCATTCATATGAGCGATGTACTTTTATATGACTGGTACATGGACAACTCTGGCAGTCAATTAATTTGAACCAACCCACCTTTTTGGACATCGTACAAGTCAATAAAATTTAAACAACAGCTGGTATGCAGATTCCAACTGCTTCCAATAACTCAGAGGTCTGGTATGGATTATGGTTTATGATGTTCATATATTTTAATTTGTGGATGTTATGTCAGTACAACCTGGTCTCACCTTGAATTTGTCGAATAATAGCGCTCAGTCAATGACTTCTGGTGCCAGACACTGATGAAGAAAGCCTTCCTTTCATGTCAGCATGATACGCAGCCAGTTGCTGTTATTGTTTAACAGCTCCAGCGGGAAATGCGGTGGGACAACAACGAAAGTTCAGGGGGCAAAAGTCTAAGTAGGACAGGTTGGAATAGTGGTTGATGGATCCAACAACCGCCAACTCATATGAATGTATGACCATATAATTGTAAAGCCAAACTCAGTATTTTTTTTTCTAAACCCAACCACGTGTGCGTGTTGGCTAAACGTAATTACATGCGTTTGTTGTTGAAGTACAAAAACGTGAATTTGTGGTGTTGTACCATTATTTTTTGTGAAAGAGACTGCAAACTGTACAATTCCTGTGAAAACAGAGGTGTATTTTAAAAGATATTGTATGTAACAGGCTGACGTTGACACAGCGTCCCAGAATGTTAACAACCAACACACCCAGGGTACCTTGCATGTCATATGTCAACGTGGACACAGAGTGAGAATGTCTTGGTTAGAAACATCCTGGGTTAGAAACAGGTGTGCCTGGATGTGCCTATGCCATCTGAATCTCAAGCTGACACACCCGGCATAAACAATCATTTAAAAAACGACAGTATGAGTTAGTAAATAATAGTTAAAGGGACATTGTGTAACATTTTCAGTTGTTTATTGGCAAAAATCGATTCATAAATATGTCATCATTGGTGTACTATTACCTCCACCAATAATCTGACTTATTCTCGTAAAAAGAGAATTTCGGATTTGTTTGTACATTGTGCGGGCAAGTCGTCTAGGGGGTTCCATAACATTTTGCCATCTTGAGAATATATCTGCCAGCAAGGGACATACAGTACAGCATCGCCTTTGGCGTTTTTGTTGCAAGCCAGGCCAGCGCTGCGTGACTGAGAAGCCGAAGGTGAGGAGCAAGAGGTGCTTTGCTAATACCCCGGCACTACTGCAGCATAACAAAGTCCCACTCTTTGAGCATAATACAGGATCATGCATATGCAGCATCACGGGAGACGGAATCATTGTCGCCAAGAAAGCGCAAATGGAATCAAAACGGCAACAAGACCAGCAAATTTAAAAAACGAGGGTCAACATTGGGGTTGTCTTTCCCAGGTGGAGAGAGCTGCTGTAGGAGAAAGGTAATGTAATCACACTGTTAGCTAACAGTGGCTAACAGCTAACAGTGGCTAACAGTGGTGCAGTGATGCGAGGAGAGGGATGAGGTGTGTGAGGTTGAGCCACTTAGCTGTTAACAGCTAACAGCGGTGCTGGCCTGTGATTGCATTACCTTTCTCCCTCAGCAGCTCTCTCCCCCTGGGGAAGGCTACCTCGATGTTGACCCTCGTTTTTTGAACTTGCCAGTCACGCTAACGATGGTTAACAGCTATCAGCGGCGCAGTGATGCGAGGAGAGGGATGAGGTGTGTGAGACTGAGCCACTTGTCAGTGGTCAAAAGACAAGACGTGATTGGTTTGTTTAGATTTACACCCACCCCAACAGTCCTACGTTGTAAACACAGCCAGCATGGTGAGGAGGGGGTTTGTCAACTTGCGTCACATGTGTCTGTGTCGGAGCCTGAATGAATACTCCATGAAGTATCGGATGACATGGTTTCATCAATGTTATCATAGCTTTTTGGTACACAGCGGCTACCGTTGTTGCAATACGCGTTTGAAACAGTGAGGTGGTAGAGTGCGCTATCCGTTTGAATGTAACATACGATTTCAGCGTTAGATGGGCGAAATTCCTACACACTGTGGCTTTAAGTGAATTAGATAGGAGATCGAAGTCCCTTGATACCGAGGCAGCCAAATATTTTTAATTATTTAATTATTCAACATATCGTCATAGAATGGTTCGTATAATAGCCTAAGAAAATGCACACACAATAGTTCCTATGATATCCTACTAATTAGCACCCCACAAATGACGTTACAGTCTAATGTACAGCTACGTAATTAACATAAAGTTGCTGTGGTTAGGTTTAGGAAAAGAAACATGGACCATGGACAGGCTCCAGTATGTACAAAACTCAGCTGCCAGGGTCCTCATCCGCACCAAGCCCTGGCAGCACATCACCCCCACCCTCATCCATCTCCACTGGCTCCCGGTCAAGTCCTGCATAATCTACAAAATCCTCCTCCTCACCTACAAGTCCCTCCATGCCCTCGCCTCACAGTACACAACGGACCTCCTCCACCCCTACACTCCGTCCAGAACTCTGCACTCCTCTTTCTCTGGCCTACTCTTCATCCCTCACTCCTGCCTCCAAACTTTTGGTGACCAGGCCTTCAGCGTTGTTGCCCCCACCCTCTCTCCCCCCGGTAACCCGCCAAGCCCCTTTACTGAACATTTTCAAATCCACCCTCAAAACTCATCTGTTCACCACAGCTTTTTAATTTGATAATTCATCTCATGCCCAGTGTACCATAACACAGTTTCTCTGCTTTCTTCTGTTGTTTGTTATAGTTTTGTTGCTTTTCTGTACTGCTTGTGTTGTATTGTACTGTTCTGGTGTTATTGTTTCATTACTATGTATTGTAAAGTGACCTTAGGTTTCTTGAAAGGCGCTATATAAATTAAAGTCATTATTATTATTATTATTATTATTATTATTATTATGGTGAGGATGTACCTTAAAAGTTAACTCACACGGTTCCAAACCCATGTCTCCAGGAAAGTTGGGAGAAAGTCTGCTTTTTTGTGACCCATCCACCACCCCAACCTGCATCCTTTTCAAGTCCTTCTTTACTCCTAACAGAGCATTGGTCATGTGGATGCAGCCTTTCATTACTTTTCATGTGGAAACATACAAACAATTCATGAAAACAGCCAATCACAAATAAGTACCCATAGCTAGCAGAGAGAAAGGAGAGCATAGAGCATGGCCCAGTGAGCTCAGTGTTGCCAGTTCAGCAGAGTCAACTTGGGGTTACTTAAGGATATGGTATGGAATTGGCTAGCTTGTCATTTAGCTGTATTGGATGCTTTTGTTCAACTTATTATAAAGTTGATATGCTCGTCAATGTTACTTTTCATGAATAAAATCCATATTTGGGAACCGCACTAATAAAAGGTTGCCCTGAACTCTTTGTGATGCATCAATAATGTATTACTTTACTAATGTTTTACTGTTTCCTGTTGATCTTTACCCTGGAAATCCAGAGTTCTCACAAGAGCACAATTTGAATTTGCTCAGCGAGTCACTCTGGCAATCATTAATGATGCTCATTACCCATGCCCTTGTAGCCAAGCTGCACCAATCACATCGGTGTATCTGATATAGGCAGAGGCGAGCTAAACAGATGATGACAGCGCTGCGACGACGAAGTCCGGAATCAGTCAGTAGACATTGCAAGATGGCTACTAATGACCACCAGTTGTTTGAAACGGCTTTGGCCACTACAATGACCGAGTTAGACTTGGCTTTTTCTCTAAAAGAGGAACAGAAGACGGCGCTCAAATCTTTTCTTTGCGAGAAGGATGTTTTTGCTGTTTTGCCGACCAGATACGGCAAGAGTCTAATCTACCAGTTAGCTCCGCTGGTAGAGCTCTGGATACGTTACCCCGTGTATTGTTCTGATTGGTTGTAGTGTTATCCAATTGCGTGCAGTGATATTTACAAATGCATGCTTGGTGCTGGCCCTTGAGTTGAGCCATTTTCATTACTCAGGGCCAGACCCTAAACCCTTCTAGATTTGGGTATGGATTTCCAGGCTAGTTGATCTTGCCAAAGACCACAATTGAAAATTAGCCAGCTGCTTATCACTGACACATTAAAAGTAATTTTGATTAATGTGAGTTGGCCTTATACATAAATAAATAAAATTATATTTTTGACAAGTCAGAACCCAACATTAATAAAGTGGAAAATAACCACCAATGTAGACTATTTTTATTGCACAACAATATAATGAAGGAAAAAATCCTACAAAAATTACAAATAAGTATTTCTTAAACTGCTGTATTCATCCAAATTGGATTTCATATTATACCAGTGGTGGGCTATTTAGTATAATGTACAAAATTCTGTGGATACCAAAAAATTGTATAATAAATATATTATTATTTCACTAATATTATTCTAGCATGTATTACTTTTTATTTATAATGCCTGCTATTGATAAAATAGACAATACTGACACAATGTTTTAATGAGATCTTTAAATAGGAATGATGGTTGATCACTTTGGTTCTGGCACACAGTATATCCTCCTGGCCAGCCTAAATTTCTGGCTGAGCTACTGGTTAAAAGAGAGCTATAGTGTGATTAGCACTGTTACAAAAGCTTCACAACTCTTGTGAAAATCCACAAGGCAAAAACTGAATGCTGATTCTCTGTCTGACTGCTGGTCAGAAACAGCTCAAAGAAATGTGTCTCACTCCAGAAGACAGCAAAGGGAACGGAAAATATCCCCTTTTTTTGTCCAATCCAATTGTAATGCTGGTGAAATGTCAGCGCCAGCTCTTAGCAATATTACGTATTGTTGTTGTTGTTGGCGCATTTTTTCCCCAACTATAATTTCACAAACAGACTGTGTTGAGCTCCAACTCTGGTGACAAAACTGAGAAAAAAATGAGTGGGACAATTTGGGAATAGCCCTGATTTCTGTGTGGAACCAAAAAGAAAGGAGTGCAGGCGCAGAGGAAGAGGGGGGCAGTCCCTACAGAAGAGGAAAGAAACAAATGGATTTGAAATGCTATTTGATGCTATGAAGTTTTTTTTTTTGTTGTTGTTTTTTTTTGCAAAGACTGAGAACATGGAGTTTTCCAGTGTGCCGGGCTTCTCTACCCAAAGGCTGGCTAGGGGCTCTCGCTTTCAACACAGCCCTCTCAAGCTGTACAAAACAACAGCAGTTCAAATGGGAGCTGAATCCAAGCCGGCAGCTCCTCTTCATCCCCCAGCTAATTACCTGCAGGGTGACCGTATGCTTATTAAAATCCCCCTCCCTCCAAAAAGTTATGAGTTGTTTTCAAATGGTACAAGGCAATAATGAACTGAAGGAGCTCAAAGCAGAGAAACAAACTGCCTTGAAAGTTTCCTTCTTTTAACATTTCGGAGAGAGGAAAATTATGAAAATGGTCCATGGGGAGAAAAGCAGAGGCCTGACATTGTGGTAATCTGGTGTAAAATTGGCTGAAATTGTAAATTCAGAAATAAACAAGGCAAATGTGAGAAATGATGATGCTGCAGTCGACTGTAATAAATAATTCCACAGTCTGTTCCTCATTCTGTTTAAATGGATCAGCAGGAGATGCTCCCTGTCCTCATTCTTGACAACTGTAATTCTGACCCAGTCTCTAGACTTAGGCAAGTAATATTTCTGCTATTTGAAGTTCCACAAAACCATTTTTTCAGACTCATTATCTGTGTCCATTTTAAGTTTTATACACTGTACGGTGGCTAAAATCGTTCCTGCAACATAAAACTGCAAATGACATTTAAAAAAAAAAATCCTGTCCTTCTCCGTGTAGGCCACACACTAAACTCCATGACAAGATTTATTTATCCTAATGAAAAACCTTCTCCACAAGGCGCCTTTCAGGATGACCCTCCAGCCTCACAAAATGTCTGACAAGGTTGTTAAACTTATCTCTTCCAAGCGCTTTATGAAAGAACCAGTGATTTATTACACGGATCAAAGAAACTGTGGTTTACAATTAATTTCGTGTAATAGTTCTTTAATACCGTGATTGAAATATGTCCCTTTAGTGATAGGGGCTGCATGAATTAGAATTAATTCCTGTTTAATTGTTCCTATATTTCAGTGGCTGCATGGCAGCGGCCGAGCTGAGGTAATTTATTTCCTGCGTAGGATGAGAGATGGTCCACGGCCGAGGCTGCCAGGGAAGGAGTGGTTAATTGCAGTAGATTGCCTTATCCCCTTGTAATTATGCCTGTCTCTTTGGAGTTCCCTGCCTCCAAATAGGCAGTGGATACTATCAGACCACAGATGGGGAGGAGAAGGAGGTGGAGGCAGAGATGTGGGTCCCAGGCTGGACTCTGGGTCTCTGTGAGGCGGAGGCTCCAGACAAGGAGATAGCAAGGGCTTTGGGACTAAATCATATCCAATTTACAGAATAAAATGTCTGCTTTGGTTGGGATAGTTTTTGAGGAGGAGATTTAGAATCATCCACTTTGATTAAACACACCTACAAGGCACCCAGGAGAAACATACTGCAGTGCTGCTGTCAATTACTTGTAGGGCTGTCAACGAATATTCTAAATTCGAATTTAAATTTGAATTTTAAAAACTTAGAATGTGAAAATTGATATTCGATTGTGGAGAAAAAAAACACACCACCGCAGCTGTCCTCTTTGCAAGTGGGTGTTGGCCTGGGCCGCTGCACTGAACGCACTGCGCCAGGGCCACACGGCCCGCAGAAGTGCTGCTAAGTGCAGCGCACCGAAATTCTCACTCGAGCAAGGCAGCCTTTGAGCAAGGCGGTGAACCCACAACTGCTTGGGGCACCTGTCCATGGGCAGCCCCCTCGCATGCATGTTTGTGGCCTGTGTGTGTATGACAACAGAGTGAAAAAATTGAATTTCCCCTCAGGTATTAATAAAGTATATCATCTTCTTCTTGTGTCTAGGGCTGGGTACCTGTACTTAAGGTATCTGCAATAATAACCCAGTATCAAGTAGTATCAAAATGTCTCCAGCCAAACAATACCTGCGCTCAGTCCTTTTTGCACTGGGGTGTAGTGAAATCTAGCATAGCATTTCTGGCAAAGTTAGCACTTCAGTGTGCTGAGACGGGTCCATGTCATTGGTCCGACAGCCCATTGGTCTGACATCCCATTAGTCCGACGGTCCACGGTGCTGAATGGTTCCCGGCAGGCGTATTTCTACCTTGATGGTGCGCCGCGACCGGCTCTTGGTCAGCTGGGAAAGGCTTGAGGCGAAGCAGGCTCACAGCTTATGTGTTTGTCACTTTCTTTTTCATTTTAACCCACACCATGATCTTTTCCTGACCCTAACCAAGTAGTTTTTGTGCCTAAATCTAACCAGACCTTAACCACAGGGCATCGTGATGATTTCGGAACGGACTTTGGAACAATGAGTTTAATATGGTCGGAACAATGGGATGTCGGACCAATGGGCGCTGAGACACCACCAAAATATCCTAAATTATGGCTACTGTAAAACTTCAATAAAAAACTGAGCCCCAGGTGAAACGCCAAGTTCCTTTTACTAACCAGGTGTGTGCTACATGTTTTGAGAAGTAAAAACAGCTCCCAATTAGATGCCTGGTCAGGTTTCCATTGACACTGAAAAGCAGTTCTTTTTAATAGATGTCGTTAGATGTATAAAATCTCTTAAAGCCCACTGTGTCAGCTACTTGCTTGAGCTTACATTGGTTAGCTGTTCAGTCTGCACATACAATATGGACAGTGCTATATATAGACCATAGCTGATTTAGATTCTCTGTTATTTAATCCTTTAGTTCATTTTACTGAAACCATGAGCACCAAAAAATACTGTAATTCATTCAGATTTACCAGCATGGTAAACAAGAGAGACAGAAAAAAGGTGGTGACTCTTTACATCTTAAGTGGTCACAAAGTGCGAATGTGTCCACTACCTGATTATTTATATTCCCTTAATCCATAGGGGTACACCAACATAAGAATCAAAACGGGTTTTCAAGTTTCAGCTTCAGCGGCTATTTGCCACTGGGCAACTATTTGGAAATATACGGTGTGTGACAATAGTCATATGTGTATAATAAGATTAGAAGTGTGACTAATGATAACAGCAGCAGCAGGAGGCATCTAGCAGGACCACGGCAGCTCTTGTAGGCTTAAATCAAGACAATCACATTAACCAGTGCGCAATCACCAGACTCATCAGACTATCAATTCAATCAATCAATCAATTTTATTTATAAAGCCCAATATCACAAATCACAATTTGCCTCACAGGGCTTTACAGCATACGACATCCCTCTGTCCTTAAGACCCTCACAGCGGATAAGGAAAAACTCCCCAAAAAAACCCCTTTAACGGGGAAAAAAAACCGGTAGAAACCTCAGGAAGAGCAACTGAGGAGGGATCCCTCTTCCAGGATGGACAGACGTGCAATAGATGTCGTACAGAACAGATCAGCATAATAAATTAACAGTAATCCATATGACACAATGAGACAGAGAGAGAGAGAGAGAGAGAGAGAGAGATGCAGGTAATGACAGTAGCTTACAACAACATTAATGAAAGTAATAATATTATAGTTATGGTTCTGGCTACTGTGGTACAATATGTTGAAAGTATGTATTAATACCTGGCAGTATACATGTGTGACAATAATCATATGTGTATAATAACAGAAGAAGTATGACTAATGACTAATGATGGCAGCAGCAGCAGGAGGCATCTGGCGGGACCACGACAGCAGCACAACCACACACGTCACGCTGTCCAGGCACCGGTGCGGTATGAGTTAATCTGAGAGACAGTGGAGCACAAAGGCTCTGGAGAAGAAGCCGAGTTAGTGACATCCAGAATGGCCGGGTTAGCTAGATGCAGTAATAGGATACGAGAGAGAGAGAGAGAGAGAGAGGAGAGAAGGGGCCCGGTGTATTATAGAGGGGTCCTCCGGCAGACTAGGCCTAAGTCAGCCTAACTAAGGGCTGGTACAGAGCAAGCCTGAGCCAGCCCTAACTATAAGCTTTATCAAAGAGGAAAGTCTTAAGTCTAGTCTTAAATGTGGAGACGGTGTCTGCCTCCCAGACCGTAACAGGAAGATGATTCCACAGGAGAGGAGCCTGATAGCTAAAGGCTCTGGCTCCTGATCTACTTTTGGAGACTTTAGGGACCACTAGTAACCCTGCGTTCTCAGAGCGCAGTGTTCTGGTGGGATAATATGGCACTATGAGCTCTCTAAGATATGACGGAGCTTGACCATTTAGAGCTTTATAAGTTAACAGTAGGATTTTAAATTCAATTCTGGATTTTACAGGGAGCCAGTGCAGAGAAGCTAAAACAGGAGAGATAAGATCGCGTTTCTTAGTTCCTGTTAGTACACGTGCTGCTGCATTCTGAATTAGCTGGAGAGTTTTTAAGGACTTACTAGAGCTACCTGATAATAGAGAGTTACAGTAATCCAGCCTTGAGGTAACAAAAGCGTGGACCAATTTTTCTGCATCTTTTCGGGTCAGGATAGGCCTAATTTTCGCAATATTACGCAGATGAAAAAATGCAGTCCGTGAGGTTTGCTTTAAATGACAATTAAAAGACAAATCTTGATCAAATATTACTCCGAGGTTTCTTACGGTAGTGGCAGAGGCCAGAGCAATGCCATCTAGAGAAACTATGCCATCAGATAAAGAGTCTCTGAGTTGTTTGGGGCCAAGAACAATAACTTCAGTTTTGTCTGAATTTAACATCAGGAAATTGGTGCTCATCCAAGTTTTTATGTCTTTAAGGCAATTATGGAGTTTAGTTAATTGATTGCTTTCTTCTGGCTTCATTGATAAATACAACTGAGTATTTATAGAGTGATTTCTAATGATGTTACCTAAAGGAAGCATATATAGAGTAAACAGGATTGGTCCGAGCACAGAACCTTGCGGAACTCCAAAACAAACTTTAGTACGTAAGGTGGTTCATTGCGAACATCAACAAATTGAAAACGATCAGATAAATAAGATTTAAACCAGCTTAGTGCTGAACCTTTTAAGCCAATTAAGTGATCCAGTCTCTGCAATAGAATTTGATGGTCAATTGTGTCAAACGCCGCACTAAGATCTAATAAAACAAGTACAGAGACGAGTCCTTTGTCTGAAGCAATCAGAAGGTCATTTGTAATTTTAACTAGAGCTGTCTCAGTGCTATGATGCACTCTAAATCCTGACTGAAATTCCTCAAATAAATTATTATCCTGGAGAAAATCACACAGCTGGTCTGCGACTACTTTCTCAAGGATCTTTGACATAAAGGGAAGATTAGATATTGGTCTATAGTTGGCTAACACCTCTGGATCCAGGGTGGGCTTTTTTAGGAGAGGTTTAATTACAGCTACCTTAAAAGACTGTGGTACATAGCCTGTTAATAAGGATATATTGATCATATCTAATATATGAGTGTTAACTAAAGGAAAGACCTCCTTAAGTAGCCTAGTTGGGATGGGGTCTAAGAGACACGTTGATGATTTGGATGAAGAAATCACTGCAGTCAATTCTTGAAGAGAAATTGGGGAGAAGCAATCTAAATATATATTAGATTTTACAGCTCTGTTTGAGGTTAGATAGGTACTATCTGAGGGCAGGAGGTCATGAATTTTGCCTCTAATAGTTAGAATTTTGTCATTAAAAAGCTCATAAAATCATTACTGCTAAGGGCTAAGGAATACAAGGCTCAATAGAGCTTTGACTCTCAGTCAGCCTGGCTACAGTGCTGAAAAGAAACCTGGGGTTGTTCTTATTGTCTTCTATTAGAACTGAGTAATAGTTTGCTCTGGCATTGCGGAGGCCCCTCTTATAAGTTTTGAGACTGTCTGTCCAGATTAAACGAGATTCTTCCAGTTTGGTTAATCGCCAATTCCTTTCAAATTTTCGTGATATTTGTTTTAACTTACGGGTTTGACAGTTATACCAAGGAGCGAACTTTCTTTGCTTTTTTAACTTCTTTTTAAGAGGAGCTACAGAGTCGAGCGTTGTTCGTAGCGAGCCTACGGTGCTATCAACAAAATGATCAATTTGGGAGAGGTTAAAGTCGGCACGGGAAACCTCTGTTACTGAAGGTATTGGTATTGAATTTAACGACGAAGTAATCTTTTCCTTAAGTTTGCGACAGCACTATCTGATAAACATCTAGTATAGTAACTGTTGCTGAGTGGCGTGTAATCGAGTAAAAAGAAATCAAAAGTAATCAGATAATGATCCGATAGCGAGGGATTCTGTGTAAAGACTTTTAGGTTATCAATTTCAATTCCATACGTCAGAACTAGATCGAGGGTATGGTTAAAACAATGAGTAGGTTCATGTACACCCTGACTGAAGCCAATGGAGTCTAATAATGAGATAAACGCGGTAGCCAGGGAGTCATTATCAACGTCGACATGAATGTTAAAATCGCCTACAATAATAACTTTACTTGATTTAAGAACTAAACTGGATAAAAACTCTGAGAATTCAGATAAAAATTCAGAATATGGGCCAGGAGCACGGTACACTATAACAAATAAAAGTGGCTGCGAGGTTTTCCAGGTCAGATGTAAAAGACTAAGAACGAGGCTTTCAAATGAATTATAATCTAGTTTAGGTTTAGGACTGATTAACAGACTAGAGTTAAAAATGGCTGCAACTCCCCCTCCTCGGCCGCTGCCTCGAGGAATGTGGGTATTATTATGACTGGGAGTGGACTCATTTAGACTGACATATTCATCTTGACACAGCCAGGTTTCAGTGAGACTGAGTAAATCAATATGATTATCTGATATTAATTCGTTTACTAACACTGCTTTAGACGATAGAGACCTGATATTCAACAGTCCGCATTTAATTCTCCTGTTTTGTCTTTCTGTCACAGAAGAGGTTTTAATTTTTATGAGGTTGTTATGCACAACTCCTCTTTGTTTAATTTTAGATTTGGATAATTTAGGCGGTCGGGGGACAGACACCGTTTGTATAAAACTATTAAAACTATGGCTGGGTAACTGAACTAGAAGCTCAGAGAGGCGTTTAGGACTGTGTCTCCGAGTCCTGGTCTCAACTCTGGGTTGTCAGGGATTTAAATTACTAATAAAGTTTGCCAGGTTCCTAGAAATGAGAGCAGCTCCATCCAAAGTGGGATGAATGCCATCTCTCCTAATAAGACCAGGTTTTCCCCAGAAAGTTTGCCAATTATTAACGAAACCCACATCGTTTGCTGGACACCACCTGGACAGCCAGCGGTTAAATGATGACATGCGGCTAAACATGTCATCACTGGTCAGATTTGGGAGGGATCCAGAGAAAACTACGGAGTCCGACATCGTTTTTGCATATTCACACACCGAAGCAATATTAATTTTAGTGACCTCCGATTGGCGTAACCGGGTGTCATTGCCGCCGACGTGAATAACAATCTTACTGAATCTACGTTTAGCTTTAGCCAGCAGCTTTAAATTAGATTCAATGTCGCCCGCTCTGGCCCCAGGGATACATTTGACTATGGCCGCTGGTGTTGCTAACTTCACGTTCCTCAGAATAGAGCTGCCGCTCGCTGAGTGGGGAAAAGCGGTTGGAAACGTGAACAGGCTGGTGGTGAGCCGTGGGCTTCGGCTTGGAGCTGTGCTTCTGGCGGACCGTGACCCAACCTCCCGGCTGAACGGGAGTTACCGGAGGACAGTTAGCAGAGGCTAAGGCTATGCTATGTGGCTCCGCACCGGCTACAGGGGGCTGGCTAACTACCGCAGCTACTGAATGGTTTTCCATGGTGCGGAGCCGCGCTTCTAATTCACTAAGCCTCGCCTCCAACGCAGCAAATAAGCTACACTTATTACAATTACCACTGTCGCTAAAGGAGGCAGAGGCATAACTGAACATTTGACACACCGGGCAAGAAAGAGCAGGAGAAGGAGAAGCCATGGCTAAGCTAATGTAGCTAACAAGGCTAAGAGCGTGCAAACAACAGCTAAGAGATTAGCGAGAAAGTCGTAGAAAGGAGGAGAGCTATAGGTGCTTAAACAGAACCAGTATGGGTTATGACTTGAAGTAGACGTAAAAGCAGCGTTAAAGCAACTGAGGTGAGAAAGCAGGCAAGTGGAATTCACCAGAGCAGTACAGAGACGCTGTCACAGAAACACCGGAAATGACACAACTCGCTTACCGCAATACGTCAGCACGTCAGCAGGAGCACGGGAAAACAATCTTTGTTATATTGAGATAATGAAATAATTAATTCCTTATCACGAGAAAAGAATCTTTGTTATATCGAGATAACGAAATAATAAGTAGTTGTCAAGACATAACAGTGCACAAAAAAAAAAAAAAAATACATGGCTGTTCTCGTCTTCCGTACTTTAGAAACTATATTATAAATTATATTATTTGGTGCTATGGACACTTCATATCCAGGTCAATTCACACACTTGTGAATAAAGCAAATAAGAGGAGAGGAGAGGGCTCCATCTGATCTCTTCATAAAATTAAGTTATATTATTTTGTGCGGTGGACGCTTCATATAATAACATACACTATTTATTGTGTTATGCAGTGAAACTTTTCACTTTATAACGTGATGACTTATATTGTCGACACGATGGTATGTCATTTCTGTCTCTACATGGTCGCACCTTTACAATCCTCCTCTGCTCTCTGTATCGCGCACGGCGGAGTTCGGTCCCGGTGCGCGCGCACACACACACACACAGACACGTGCACACACACACACACACACACACACACACACACGATGCGGCTCGGGCCGCATTTTCCCTGACAGACAACTATAAATGGCACTGTGCACACGGGGTTTTCTTTCGTTGCGTTTGTTTCTTTGCTCATTTCAACTGCTGCGTCTGCACTCCCACCCTCCTCCATCTCTCTCTCCAGTAACTCACCGGCTGCTTGTTCTGGGTCATTTCCACATGAGATTTCCGAGATTCACCCTTTTGGTTTCCATTTAGCCGAAAACTTTTTTTTTTTTTTTTTTTTTACTCAGTAACGGATGTGACCTCCAATGTAGCGAAGTACAATACTTAATTCAAAATTTACTTAAGTAAAAGTAAAATTACAGATTTCAAAAACTACTGAAAAAAATACAAATTACACAAAAAAAACTACTCAATTACAGTAACGTGAGTAAATGTAATTAGTTACCTCCCACCTCTGATTCACACTATGTCTATCAAATAAAGTACTCTATCGGTATTGATATCGCTTTGAGGGTACTGGTTTTGTAATTTTTTTAAACAGTGTCCAGCAATAATTGTGTCTTTGTTTCTAGTATTGCAATGGGATGCTTGAGGACCTTTACTTCAGTCTCCCTTTGTGATACATGTGGTAAACTCTATGAGTCTGTAGCATCAGGCAGTGGCAGCCTGGTCAGACTCACTGAGCTTTGTGTCAGCCTCACAGGGTCAGAAGTAAATGATCACTGTGTGGAGGTCAATATTACACAGTGGGAGGCAAATATTCAAGAACAGTGAGTGGTCATGTCCCACTGTTTTGCTTTCAATCCAGCAGGGCCTGGATGGTCAATGGCAAATGGTAGTCAGGAGTGTATGTGTAGGTAGGTGAAGGTAAAGAAAGAGGGATCAATCTTACCGGGGCATCCTATTGATGGGAATGTGTTGGTCAGAGCACTCACAGGCCTGTTTAATCACACCCAAATCCACGGCAATGCATCCATCTACACACAAATCCATGCATTCAAACACTTATTCCCTCACACAAATCCATGGTTTTAACCAGCTGGCTTAATGAGCGCTTCCCAAAAAGTTTGGCTTCCCATTTGTCTTTTGAGTGAACTTGAGAATTGCACAGCATGCTTAATCTTAGAGGACACATTGAGATCAGAAATCTTTGAAAGGCCAACTGGGCCTCTTGGTAGCTCCCTTTGTCTCACTTTTCTTCTTCCCCTGTCTCCTCTCTTGCCTTTCATTTTCTTTAAATATATATTTTTTTAGCATTTTGTTTTCTTACAGCTTGATGTTTAAAGCTTAAGATAACTGGATTGATGATGAGAATTTCAACTCTGCTCTTGATATGCCCTCGATAATATGGACTGTTTATGTGACTAGTGATTGTGATTGTGATGTGGTGTCTGTAAGTGGTACTCCTTTTGCCTGTTGGGCTTATTGTTGATCATTCCACATCAATTTCCTGTAATAAAGGCAAAGACCTCTGAAAGATGGATGAAAGTGCTGTAGACTGCTGATGGGGAAAATTACTTGCAAATGCAAAAGGTTATGAAACCTGATGTGTCTTTTTGGACTGGTGACAAAATTTGAAAAACATGACTTGCCCACTCTCCCCTTTTTCTCATTCCAAATTCATCATATACCGCTCTGTGATGTTATCCCCACCAGCACTAGCTGCCTTGTCCACCAGTCGAGACCAGAGACTGATGTCTGGTGGTGCATGCTATGCACTACACATGGTGAGTTTAATAGAAAGAAGAGTGCCTGTATTTTTGATGGTGCTGAAAATCATACTGTCAGGATTTTAAATAGTGTATACCATAATACTGTGATACCACCCAGACCTGGGGAAAAAATTTCAGAGAACAAAGCACCCTGCTTTTACAGCAATCAACCACCACAGGAATCAACCCGCTCTCGTTTCCACTATCATCTCCATTGCCACTCTCCGGCAGGTAATGGACTTCCAGGCACATTTGCTTCAGTGTTAACACTTACTTTAGCTACTTTCAAAAGACAGAGGGTCTGGGGCTCTTTGAAGTGACTGCAGGTTTGGGTTTAAAAGCTCTTGGCTTCTTCTCTGCAGCAGATTGAGTCAGATTCTGTCAGAGTCAGAGTAGGAGGTGGAAGCAGGAGTTGTATTGGGAGCCACCGCCGCCTTTATCACTGGGCCTCCTTCAAACAGTAGATAGTGTTTTGTGATAATGAGAGGGTGGCGTGGAGCTCCTGAGGTTCGGGGACTCGGCAGTTGTCAGCGATGCCATACAGCAGATAGTAATTTTCAAGCACATTCTCTCTGTCTGAGGTGACACAAAAGGGCTGAAAGCAGAGAGAGAGAAAAAGAGAGAGCCAGATATACTTAGAGCAATCAAAGACCTATTGGACCCCATGCTGGGTCTGTGGTGGTGGCAGATGGAGAGGCAGTGTGGATGAGTCGTGTCAGTGTGTGTACTGGTAAAAATTGCGCGAATGCTCAACATTCAATCCGTATTTTTGGATCTTTGTATTTCTTTTTTCAGTAGTGTGGAAGGAATGTATGTGGAATGTGTGTGTGTGTGTGTGTGTGTGTGTGTGTGTGTGTGTATGTGTGTATACACCGGCAGTCATGCTTATACCTGAGACATCTTTATTACAGGACAGAACATTTATCTTGGACAATTCTGCCCTGCTAGATATTTTGCATGAACAATGCAAGCATTTTATTTAAGTATTTATTCATTCAGGGTGTTCTCATGCACTTTTCCTACTATTACCTTTGAAAAGTAATAGGCCCCGATTTGTATATATCCTAGGTAATCATGAGCTAGTAATTCATCTTTAACCCAAGGAACTGGGAAGTCTACAAGAGGAGAGTGTACTGGTTACACCAGGCCAGCGCTAGCAACAAGGATCCTAAATGAAGACCCTGCCTAATCCTTGACCAAACCCCAAAGAAATTTATTATTTTTACTATAATTATTATTTTGTTACTGTTACCGATTTTTTTATTAAATATATAGACGGAACTGAGTATTAACATTTCCCCGAACTCACGTTTGTAATTTCATGTGACAAATAAATTGAAGTGAAGTGAAGTGAAGTGAAGTGAGATGAATTGAATTGAAGTGAACTGAAATGGAGTGAACTGAAGTGAATTGAATTGAATTGAACTGAACTAATTGAATGTAATTGAGTAATCTGTACAGGAAGTCTGATTGGGGTGTTGGATGGGTCACAACTCACAGGACTTGAGTGAAAACAAGTGAACGTTATTTATTTATTTATTTATTTTTTAATTTTTTTTTATTAAGGTAAATCGTTACCATGTTTTTTTTTCTTTCCTAAACCTTAATCATGTAACTTTACGTTTAGTATGTAAAGTCATTCATGGGGTGCTAAATTGTTAGATATCACACAAACTGTTTTATGTGTACTTTTGATAAGTAATCGTATGAACCACTGTATGAGGATTAGGGGTGGGGGAAAAATTCAATACAGTATAGTATTGTAATATTTTGTGTGGCAATATTGTTTACATGCCAAGTATCTGTTTTATTATATAAATTATTAATCTTACAAAACATAAATTATACTTTTTGTAGCCTATTAGAATAATAAAATCAATTGATTTTCAGTCCACTAGATACATATTGGTGCACTTCAAAAAAAAAGGAAGTGAGATTAACAGACTGAAACTGTATCTTATTAGCAAAAAATAGTTGTTGACAAAGTTTTTCCTTGATTTTCAGGTTTAAAAACAATATATTGCAATTTATGTTATGGCAATACTCAGCACATAGCAAAACTTCTAATATCACAAAAATATTGTAAGTGAAATACTGGTTTTATACAACCTGTGTATTATTAGGGACCTCGGCCCACTCTCTGTATAACTTTGTCATTACTTGAATGGTTTGGATTTTTTGGGCTCTTACAGGTGACGTGTTACAAAGCCTTGACAATTTTTGCGCCATCTAGACACAAGGAATGAAACTTGCGACCAAGATCGCATTTTTGACTCGACAAACATGAAACCTCTATGTCTGTCTTTGGGACGAGTGTATCTCTCTGTTGTAGGGCATTAACAGAAAAGTCAATTTGTCGACGTGTCGACATCAGTGGCACAAGTTGACACCCTCCGAGAGGAATGTCCGCAGTCATTCGGGCTTTCATAGTCGAGCGCACTTCCACGTTGTAGTTTCCTGTAAAAATGTCCGTGAAAAATCCTTGTGATGTGAAAAATACATGCCGAGCAGTCACTGGTGCGCGGAGCGGAGTCCGCACTGTCGTAAAATCTGAGCTTTGCGCGCACAGGGCTTGCGGACGTCCGCTTTGAGTCCACGCGGACCTCCGCAGAGTCCATTCCGCCTACGTTCCGCCCGAGTATGTTCGGGCCGACAGACACACATCACATGTGTGGAGATACTTCACTTTCCTCCGCCGTGTCAATGTGATGACGTCATCAAATGACTTGTCGACTCGACTTAGACTTTATTGACAGATAAGTCGACCTGAAAAAAAAATCAAAGTCGTTAATGCCCTACTCTGTTGGTATGCTCAGATTGACGATTGGACCCATGGTTTGGGAATGAGCGGGAGGAGTTCGAAGGCCATCTCCATCTGCCTGCTCTCCAGCTTGTCTCTCTCTCTTAGTGACGGACTCAGAATGTTTGTAGGGCAGGGGTGAAAGGGAAAAAAAGGCACCTACTGCATTGGTGTGCAAAAAAAACTAAATTTGACCCCCTAAACATGCTCAAAAACTCACCAAAATTGGCATGCATGTCAGGACTGGCGAAACATTTGATACAATGAAAAAATTAACCCCAAAATTGCCAAATTGGGCTCTCTAGTGCCACCTAGACACACAAAAGTGGCCACTGCAGCCCGTAGGAATGTTGTAGAAAGATTAAACCAAAACTGGCTTGTTCGTCTCACATCAAAACCTACAAATCACACACTAACGCCCCTGACGTAAATCCAACAGGAAGTGAGCTAGTGCCTCTGAAAGTAACATGAGCAAATGTGGAGAAAGTGTCAGCTGTGAGCTAGAGTGGAGAGGGGTCTAAAATTGTCTAAAACTTTTGTCTTTAACCATCTACGTGAGCTGGAGGCCGAAACGGCGTGAGTCCGAGGTCCCACCCAACGCTGCTTGCAGCTTTAATTTTATTCTTGTTTTTGATTTGTTTTACCATCACTTTTTAGAGGGCTAGGGATTGGTAGGGCATGATATCTTGATCTCCTCATACTTAGCTGGCTACCTCTGCTTTGCTTACTCTCATTTTACACTGCTGCCACATTACTCTGATTTGTTGCAGGTTGGACCATTTACCAATCAACCAAACCACCTCTACACTACAGAAGTTGGTCCCTTGTTTGGAATGGTCTCCTCTACAGCAGAACCAGCAGTAACATTGCTCAAGCTCTCAGCCATACTTGTTGCTGTTGTATGTAGTATGTAAGACTACCTTACAATATCACTGATATCAGTGTGTGACAGATTTTCATTGCCCCACCCCCCAAAAAATAATTAACATGATATGACATGACCCACCCTCACTAGGAATACTTAAGGGTGTGTAAACAGTGGTTTAGATAATCAGCCGGTCTGATCTTGTTCTGTTGTACTTCTTATTATTGTACGCACGCACACACACACACACACACACACACACACACACAGTAGTTGTGTGTGTGTGTGTGTGTGTGTATATGCTCTGTTTTTGTCCCTAATACGCTTTGTCGTCACTACCAACCCCTTTACCAACTTGCATACGGTAGGAAGCAACAATCATGATGACTCACCCTCTTGTGGTATACTTTTTGGCCCTTTTTGGGTGGACTCTGTGAGTACCAAGCTCGTCTGCAGTATGGTTGGGAGTTCCTCCTCCTCCTGCAGGACTCCGGGGTGGGCTCTGTTGAAGCCTCCGCAGTTCCCCCCGCGGATATTCTCTGGTTAGGGACCTCCACGGAGAATCGGCGCTGGGAACATAAGCGGTCGGGTGAAAGTAAGCGGGGGAAACGTGGTGGTGTACGCCAGAGGCTGAAGCTGCAGGGCCACCGTCGGATGCCGCTTCCCACTATCATGTTGGCAAATGTCCAGTCACTCCCAACAAAATCGATGAGCTTCAGCTGATGTCAGGTGTCTGGCAGAGTATAAAAGTGCTTATGTCCTCGCACTGACAGAAACATGGCTGAAGGATTATGACCTGCAGTCTGATTTGGAGATTGAGGGCTTTAGAGAAACCATTCTTTTGGGCAGAGACGCCACGGTGACAGACAAATCACTCAGTGGAGGCTTATGTCTTTATGTGAATAAAAACTGGTGTAACACAATTGTCATCAGGGAGACTTGGTGTCCTCCTGACATTGAACTTCAGTGAGTGATTCTGTGCCCTTTCTGTCTGCAGAGGGAATTTCAGCAGCTTTTTATTACACTTGTCTACATCCATCCCAAGGCTCATGTGGACCTAGCTACTCAGGCTATGGTGGATTAGTGTTAATTTATTATGCTGATCTGTTCTGTACGACATCTATTGCACATCTGTCCATCCTGGAAAAGGGATCCCTCCTCAGTTGCTCTTCCTGAGGTTTCTACCGTTTTTTGGGGAGTTTTTCCTTATCCGCTGTGAGGGTCCAAAGGACAGAAGGATGTTATATGCTGTAAAGCCCTGTGAGGCAACTTGTGATTTGTGATATTGGGCTTTATAAATAAAATTGATTGATTGATTGATTGACCGTGCAGTGGCTCCTGGTAATCTCTACAAATGCACTGAACTTGGTTATGGTGGATTTTAACGACTGCAGACCCGGAAAAGTCCCTTGGTAATTTCTACCAAGATGTGACATGTTCCACTCGACTTACGAGGCGCTGGGATCTATGTTATGGAACAGTGAAAGGCGCTTATAAATCCCTGCGCAGAGCTCCACTTGGCTCGTCGGACCACAATGTTGTTTATTTGGTTCCGTCCTATAAACCTGTCCTGAGGAAACACAAGCCGGCGCAACGCTTAGTTCCGGTTTGGTCGGAGGAGTCTGTCCACTGCCTTCAGGACCGCTTCAGCTGCACTGATAAGTTTAAAAGTGCATGCACTGGCCTGGATGAACTCACAGAGACTGTTTCATATGTCACTCTTTGTGAGGAATCAGTGGTTCCCAGAAAATCTGTCACTATTTTTCCTAACAATAAACCCTAGATTTCCAAATTGGTTAAAAATACGATTAACGCACAATATTAATTTTAATAAAGGGGATATGGCTCGTTACCACATACTTAAGAAACAAGTGAAGAAAGAACTGAAAATAGCCAGGATGAATTATAGGGTGGATTATAGAGTGGAGAACATGTTCAGGTCCAATAACTCTCGGCCGGCTTGGGAGGGGGTTAGGTCCATGGTGGGAATGCCGACCAAAACGACTCTGATTGCTTTTAATTCTTTGTCTGATTTTTTTTTTTTACAACAGTTTTAACATTTATGATTTTACTGAGGAGCTTTCTGGTTATAAAAATGTGTCTTCAGATGTCACAGTGAACATTGATAGTGAAACTGTTTTTAATCTCTTTCATAAGACCAAAGAGAGGAAAAGTCCTGGGGCCTCATTTATAAAAGAGTGCTTAGGATTCATACTAAAAGTTTTTTTTTTTTTTTTTTAGAATATTTTATTTTCAGCTTTCAATTCAATCAGATATACATGAAAACACAAACACACAACTCCAAACCCCTTCCCCAACCCACCCACAAACTGAAAGAGAGAGAGAGGAGGAGAAAAAATAAATAAATAGATAAATAAAATTAATAAATAATGAAAATAATATAATAATCATTTACAAAAAACCCCCCAAAAAAACAAAACAAAAAAAAAACAGTCGAGAGGTAAGGAAGACAACAGTAAGCACTGACAACAAAGAGCTTACAAAAACTACAACCCGTCCACCATAGAAGCTGGCAATGTGTCCATATATGCTAAATAGGGCTGCCACATCTCTGTAAAAGTATTATAGTCATTCCTGACTATTCATTCCTGACTATTCAAGTGGAGCACAGCTATTCATTTCTGAAACCCATCTTCCTATAGAAAGTTGGGAGTCAGACTTCCACGTGATGGCGATGCTCTCACTGGCCTTGTGCGTTGCCAGGAAGTGCATCAATATTTGTAGTATCTCCCAATAAGCAGGTTTGAGGATCTAATGGGAGATGCAGTCCTAGGAGTTTTCTAATGATGTCAGAGAAATCATCCCAGAATATGTTAAGTTTTGTGCATAACCAAGTGCAGTGTAGGAATGAACCCTCTTCTATACTACATCTAAAACACAGGTTGGATATCTCAGGTTTATATTTATGTAATTTCTGTGGCGTAAGATAGGTCTGATGAAGTCAGCCTATAATAAGTCAGCCTGTATCTGGAATTAAGAGTGGCAGTTAAACTTTTTTGACACAATTCAGCCCAGAGCTCTGTACTTATTGTCACACCCAAGTCGGACTCCCATTTCTCCCTTGATTTATGTAAACCTGGTTTTGGAGCATTATCCATCAAAAGGGAGTACACTTTTGAAATAAGACGAGGTGCATTACCCTCATGAAGCAGTCTTTCCAGATCACTGAGCATGGGTAAAGTCATTTCAGGTCCCAAAGCAGATTTAAGAAATGATCTTAACTGTAAATAACAAAAGAAGTTTCTGCTGGACAGATCATATTTCCTCCTTAGGTCCTCAAAAGACATCAGGCATCCATCCTTATAGCAGTCCTCCAAATGACGAATCCCTTTCTGGTGCCAAGTTTCCAGGATCTTATTATCCACTGACGTAGGTATGAGTTTGTTCTGTTTCAATGGAGTTTTGGGTGAAAATATATTTTTTTGTCCAATATTTTTCTGGACTTCATGCCACGTTTTGATGGTATGGGTCAAGACAGGGTTGTCAGTTCTTCTGGAGATGGTTGTAGGTGTCCATTTATAGATAAAGTCTGCAGGGACATTTTCTTTAAGAGCATACATTCCAATTGAAACCCAAGGTGGGACATTTTCCCTTTCAAATAAAAAAGAAACAAGTCGTATTTGGGCAGCCAAATAATGCTTTTCAAGGTTAGGCAGTCGAAGACCCCCCAGTTTATAGTCCCATGTAAGTTTTTCCATTGAGACCCTTGTAGTCTTACCACTCCATATGAATTGTCTAATATGTTTATTCATATTTTTAAAAAAACTGGATGGCACTGGAATCGGTAAGGACTGAAAGAGGTACTGCAACCTTGGTAATAGATTCATTTTAATGCAATTTATTCGGCCGATCAAAGTAATAGGTAAATTCATCCATTTCTGTAAATCCTCTATTATTCGCCTAACTAGTGGTAAGTAGTTGAGTTTGTACACATTTTTAAGGTCGTTATCCACCATAATTTCAAGGTACCTTATCCCGCTTGGAGACCATTTAAATGGACCTCTTTGCTGATATTCAGTGTAGTCAAAATTTGAGAGTGGGAGAATTTCACTTTTGTCGTAATTGACTTTATATCCAGAAACAGATCCAAATGCATGCAAAACAGTTTTTAATTTAGCAAGGGAATCAAATGGTCTTGTTAAGTACAGGATTATAGATTCATACTAAAAGTTGACGTGCGCCCAAAAGCTGAAAATGGCGTTTGCCAAAAAATAATCTGATTTATAAAACCTTGCACGCAATGTTCTCTTTATAATTCACAGACCACCTGGAATTGTGTGCACCCAGATCTGCCTCATATTCTGCTCTCTACACGCCCTAGTTCAACCATTAATGGTCATGCAAATCACCTCATGAATGCGATCTGCATATATATAAGCCGGCATGGGAGTGTTCTCTCGTTGTGAGTCACGGTGACAGGTGTGAGAAACGAACCAAAAGCTAAAGACCCTTTAACGGAAGGTGGAGGACGGAAGAAAGATTTTATTTGGTGGCCACAGCAGTGGGATCACTAATAAAAGAAAGCAAAAAAAGTGGCAACACATCAACGCTGCTGATGCTGTCAGCTGTGTCTGTGGGACTGCACGGACAGTGACAGAACAAAAAAAAAAGTGGTCTGATCTAAAGGTAGACCAAATATTTCTACTCCTTTACCAACATGTAGTTATTGTGTTGCTTTTAAATTTGAGGATGTTTGACATTGATGTATGACATAAAGAATCACATTTATTAAAGGTGGAGGCAAAAAGGAGTATGTGCCAGTGCCATCTTGCACAATTACGTACGAGGGTCACCGCAGTATTTATATGCTTATGGCAATTAGTCTGTTCAGACACCCGGCCTGAATTACAGCATGTACCAGTGGTATCCCTGTCAGAAAATACAACGTGTTATTGGAAATACAATTTAATGATGAAAGTGTAATAGGCGAACACGTTTCTTCATCTGACTCCACTTCTCCACCTTGCCGTCTGCGTCGCCACTTCCCAGTGTCTCCAAAATGTGTGCACACGTTTGCTTACAGGTGCGCACATTCTCCAGCCAAGTTTATTTTTATAAATCACAACCTTTGCGTGGGAAGGGGTGTACGCCACTTTCAAGCCCCGTTTTGTGCATAAGCAAGCTTTGTAAATGAGGCCCCTGGTCCTGATGGCATAGGAGGAGAAGTTAAAGATCACCTGGTCCCACTTCAATTTGCCTATGAATCAGGCAGGGGGGTGGAGGATGCAACAGGTAATATGATTTTTAGACATCTAGAAGGTACAAAAACTTTTGCGAAATTACTTTTTATTCATTTCTCATCTGCTTTTAACTGTATTCAACCCCATATTTTAGCTGAGATATTCAATGTTTTTTTGGTATTGACTCTGGCCTCATATGTTGGCTGATGGACTTTTTAACCGTACAGTCTCAGCAGGTGAGGGTCAATGGGGTTCTCTCTGATGTCCTCTTCTCCTCCACCGGTTCTCCTCAGGGCTGTGTTCTTTTGCCCCTTTTATTCATTTTATACACCAATGATTGTCGCAGCCAGCATCCACAGCATCACATTTTGAAGTATGCTGACGACTCAGTCATCCTGTCCCTTCTCAGCAGTGACGACCGTGATCACTGGCCAGTAGTCAGGGATTTCACTGACTGGTGTGAGTCCTCCTTCTCACAGATTAATGTATCAAAGACGAAGCAGATGGTTATTGATTTTAGAAAGAACAGTACAGTGACTTTACCTGTGGTCATTTCTTTTTTAAATGTTGAAATTGTAAACTAGTATAAATACCTGGGAACTGTTCTTGATGACCGGCTGACTTTTGAAGCCCATGTTTACGTTTTATTCTTGTTTTATCGAGTCTTTAATAACTTTTAACTTCATCTGCTGGTTCGGACTTTTAACATGCAAGAACAGGAACAAACTGTTGGGAATTGTCAGGGTGTGCAGTAAAATTGCCGGCACAGCCCTAAGCAACCTCATCGATCTGCACAAGGTGAGGCTGGTAAAAAAGGCCAGACAGATCCTGGCAGATCCAGACCACCTGCTTCATGGAGAGTTCAGGTTGCTTCCATCCAGATGCAGATATCTGCTGCCGAGATGCAGGGCAAATAGACTGAGGGATTCATTTGTCCCTGCAGAGATTAGACTTTTAAATTACTCTTCTTGACTCAATGTGAGTGTTGTCTCAACATATATATTTGTTTCTATGTTGTTTTTGTTAACTGCTAGCTGTGGAACTAATTGTCTGTAGGGGATAATAAAGATTATTGAACTTGAACTGACCTGGTCAGTGCATTGTACCCTGCCCAAACCACACACACAAGATGCTGGAATAGACTGGAATTGTCCTTGAAGTTTAGGAGGCTAAAACTCTTGTTCCAGATTAATGATAGATTGTAGTCATGGTTACTGTATTGAAAGGTCTGACGAGGAATGCAAACTCTGCTGTCTGGAGTGAGAGCTCCCTGTCCGACACCGCCTTAAGGGGTAGCTTGGGCATTTTCAAAACCAGGACCCTATATTTCTGTGTCTGTTAAAGCTATAGTTGGTAATGTTGTAGAGCTGAAAGTGGCACCTCCTCTAAGCCCCCCCCCCGACACCGACAGAGAAGCTAATGTTAGCATTGGGCTAATACGAGCTACAAAAGTGGCTACGTTGGCTAACGTTACATATTTCATGAAAATAACTAATCCCCCGAAACAAATAATTACCTGTTGAACAGAAAGACAGCAACCTCTGCATCACTTTTCAGGCCCTTCATTTCCCTCAGTTGTCTCCACTGTTCAAACGCTGACGCCGATGTTGACTCTGGTTTGTCCTCTCAATTTCAATTTCAATTTATTTATTTAATAAAGGGACAGTGCATATTAATTAACATATACACACGTAAATATCCCAGATTATAGCCGAAGGCTAGTTTCCATCTGTAGTCCCTTGGCAGGTTGATATTACATCAGATAAAATAGAAAAAAAGAAAAAAGAAAAGAAACAGAACATACACAATACAAGTACACGGATCATTCAAGACATATACATACAAGTACACAGAACAGAGACCAGTCAAGCTAGTGTGCAAAAAAGGGAAGTGCTTGCCATAAAGTGCTGGTGCATGTAAATAAAGTGCTGTTGCATAGATAAAATTTGGATTGTACAGATTTAAATAAATACAAATCTAAATTGCACAATGCCCTTATAAAGTGCTAGTGCATATTAGATAAAGTGCTGCTGCAAAACAGAAAATTGACCAGTACTAAATGAAGATTGCACATTGCCCTACTACATATTACTAATAAATAGTACAGATATAAATATAAAGTGCACACTGCATATTAAAGTGCTTAAGAAGTTGCACGTGGCCCTGTTGTACACTGCTCTGTTACATCAAGTTCATGGAGGTGATTACACATGGTCACAGATCTGGTTGGTCCTAATCCACACCTTCAGAAGCCTCTTGAATGTAATGAAGCTGGATGATTCTCTGACTGAGAGTGGTAAGCTATTCCAGAGCTTGCTACCTTCATACGACATAACATTTTGTCCAACTGCAGTCTACCTAAAAGGTACTTCGCAATCACCTCTAGAGGTGGCTCTGGTGTTTCGCGTAATAGAAACATTAGTTCTTTTCTGTCTGATAAAATCATTTAGTGGTGGTGGTGCTAGTCCGTGTAATACTTTATAAATCATGCAGGCAATTTTGAATTTTTTGAAATTTTCAAACTGAACTTTGAGAGGATATTACAGTGATGATATGAAAATGCTTTTTTGTCCAGGATTTTCAAGGCTTTTTTGTACAGGGACTCCATAGGTTTAAGATTTGTTGCTCCAGTAAACGACCAGCACGTAATACAATAGTCAATATGCGAAAGAATCATTGAATGCAGGAAAATTAAAGCAGCACCCTCAGTCAGAGAACCTCTTATTTGTTTGAAGTTATACAAATTAAATTTTATCCTATTCGATATTTTCTTGATGTGACTCTTAAAGGACAGCACAGAGATCCAGAACAACCCCCAAATACTTAAACTCCTGAACAATCTGCAGCTCTTCTCCTATAAAAATATTGGAATGTAGTATCTTTACCGGTTGTTTTGAGAATACCATACACACAGTTTTTTTTTAGTATTCAGTAGCAGAGTTACTAGACAACCAGGACTGTATTTGAGTTGTTGCTAGTGTGAGAATGTTAGCAGCTTCTTCAATTTTTTTGCCAGAGTAAAAATTACTGTGTCATCCACGTACATTTGAATATTAATATCACAACAAACATTGGGTAAATCATTGAGAATAAAATCGGACCAAGGATGGAACCTTGTGGAACACCAGTAGAACACTCTAAAAGGAGGATTTTACGCCGTTGACCTGTACACACTGCTTTCTGTTGGAGAGATATGATTTCATCCACATGATAGCTTGAGTGGAAAAGTTAAAATAAATTAAAAAAAAATCCAAAAATACAGCACCAACACAGCTATTTTGATCTAAAAAGCACTTTGTTTTTTCCAAGAATAGAGAAATGGCTGAGTCGGTGGAATGGTTGGCCTGGAATCCAAATTGCATAGGATGCAAGGTGTTTTGGCTGATTTTTAAATGATCAATAAGTTGTTCGGCTATCCACTTTTCTAATATTTTTGATATAATGGGCAAAATGCTGATCGGTCGGTAATTATTCATGCCAGTTTTATCACCAGATTTGAATATAGGACTAACCGTGGCCACCTTCCAGGCTTCAGGGACATCTGAGTGCTTAATAGACAAATTAACCAGGTGCGTGATTGGGCATATCAGAGATTCTTCATATTCTTTCAAAAAATTTGAATCAATTCCATAGTTATTTAAGCTTTAGCTTTTTTAAAGAGCAGATGATATTTACCACTTCTGCTTCAGAAATCACATTTATAGAGAAAACAGCGTGTGCATGGTCAGCGGGGCAGAGATCATTGTCAGGAGAAGAGAAGAGCTGAGATATTTTCTGAACAGAGTTGATGAAGTAAAGATTAAGCTCAGCAGCCAACATCTTGCTTTATCCAAAGCCTTTTTTTCGTCGCAGCCTTTTCTGCCTCCGCCTTTCTTTTCTTAGCCTGTTTAGCAGGGCGAGCCGTTACAAGTAACGCTGGAAGTGATACTTTTGGCTGCATTTTCTCTGCCATTGTTCGGCAAACTTATTCTCCTGCTAACTTTGTATTTCTGCTGAGGAGTGTGCTGAATATTTCTGGCAACGGTGATACATGATGAGTGCATGCAGGGAGGGGGGAGGGACAGAGGGGGGCGTGGGCAGGACGAGGCATGGAGGCATCTGATTGGTTCTTTCCACCCGCACCGAGAGGCAGGGATTGGTCAGAGTTTTTAGAGGCCTGCAGTTGCCACAGAGGTCGGATTTTTTTCATTCCTTTTTCTGAACACAGTATGTATTGACTACTCTCAGGATGGAACGACCATTTCACCCAGTATAACAAAAAGTGTTTCTGAACAGGATTACTAACTATAGCTTTAAGTTTAAGTGACAAATGGGGACAATCATTTTTGAAATTCACTAAGCGAGACAGGCTGCAATTTAATCCCTGTGGGCAATTGAGCACAGTAGATGTATGTCCACTAAAAGTGCTTGTTTTTGTCACTGACAGGCTCACATTATTGTTTGAGTGTCTCAAAAGTCATGGAAAAGATCCCCGCAGAGACAGACCTTTTTATTAAAGCAGTGTTAATTTCGCTGACAAAAACTATGATGAAAATTTTTGTCCAATAAACGCTCCTGTAAATATTAAGTGTGTGCTCATAAATCATGCCGGAGAAATGACAGTTTGGAAGTGTGCAGACATTTGTAGTTGTAGAATTTTTTTTTTTTATAAAACTTGTCACTTTAATTCTAATTTCTAATACATGAATTAGCCTTACTGGATTAGTTTTGGGATTAAAAAAAAAAACATGCAAAAATCATATTGACTAAAAGTTGCGTAAAATGCCATGTATTTTCATGGCATTTTTTCATCATCTAACAGACATTAAAGTAGAGTAAAAAATATGAAGGATAAAGGCTAAGACTAAATCTAAAATAGCTGTCAAACTTAACAGAGTAAGAGTAAGGACTCTTTTTGGTCAACCAGACACAGACCCGAAATTGCCATTGCCAAACACACCAGACTTCTTTAAATACACAGTAATTTAAGAGTGTATAGAGCCAGCATATTTTCACATCTCACTGGATGAATTAAGGATTAATTTCAACTAAACCAGTGTTGGTGATTGTTGGAACTGTGGAGAGAGGAACCAATATTGTGCTTGTGAACTTTATTTTGCTTTTAAATGAAGTGGGTTTTATAATTTTTAAATAATTGTTTCTGGTTAAACAAAAATGATCTTACTCTTAAACAAAAGGGTCTATCTCCGTAGGGATTATTTCCATAATGTTGTGGGGTACTTAGATACAGTGGCATTGTGAACATTTGCTTTAGTGTGGTTGTGGTGGGTGTCTCCACGGCATGGCCTCGTTAAGCGGCGAGCAGTAATGGATGTCAACAGGCTGGCCTCTTCTTACTGTGTCAACATTAATCACCAGGCCTGGACGCCACCGCCCCACGCCGCTCTGCTTAACATTCACAACACACTGCACCCGAGTCAGCTACCAGGCCAGCCACAGATATCCACAGGCGCACACACACACACACACACACACACACACGCTTTTATGTTTGTGAGAAGTGAAACTTAATTCAGAGTTAAATTAAGTTTCCCTAAACTGTAACCATAATATTTACTCAGACGCATACCTGAAAGAGCAATTACACAATAAATCTTGTTTGGAGGGAAGGTTCAAGTCTGCTGCTCTGCAGACCACACCCTCACAGCTCAACGTGTTCAGGTTGGTCAGGTTCAGGTTCAGATATAACCTGGTTTGGGGCAGCTGTGGCTCAGGGGGTAGAGCGGGTTGCCCACTAATTGGAAGATCGGCCATACGATCCCTGGCTCCTCCAGGTTACATGTTGAAGCATCCTTGGGCAAGATACTAAACCCCAAATTGCTCCCGATGGCTGTTCCATCAGTGTGTGTGAATGGTTACTGAGTAGCAGGTGGTACCATGTATGGTAGCCTCGGCCACCAGTGTGTGAATCGGTGAATGTAAAAGCACTTTGAGTGGTCAGAGGACTATAAAAGCACTATACAAGTTCAAGTGGTACCTGGGGGGTATTCCATCGATGTAGCTAAGAATATCCAGACTAAGGTGTATTCTTGAAGTTTGACTAAACGCCAACTCCCAATCTAGCTCCAACCTGTTCCATCAAGTGAAATCAGCTGGCTCCAATTGACGCTAATTCATGCCTCACCTGTTAAGCCTCAACTCATGCACGTGCCCAGGGAAAATAAAAAGCCCAAACTAGTTGAGTGCCGAAAATGTTGCAAAATGTCAAAAAGCAAAGGAAAGGAGCGAGCGGAGGCTTTTTCTACGGCGGACCAAACGCTCCTTATGGAAGTGTATGAGGAGTATAAGCACATAATTAAGAAAAAGGCAATACTGCAGCAATTAATAAAGCAAGGGAGGTGGCGTGGCGGAATATTGCCGACAGGCTAAATCCATAAGTGACAAAGAAAATTCAGCATTTCAGGATAATATCATGTTGTATAAATCCTGCATCAAAGGGACAAAATATATGTAGATAAGAACACCTATTAAATCTAACAATTCAAGTATGCCTAATGAAATTCACCACGTGTAAATTAATATTAGTGATAGACTATTTATTTATTCATTATACAGTATAGACACATTTATCTACCGATTCCTATGTACATTTCAGATGATGCATTTAATCAAACTATTTTATGTGAATCATCGCATTTATCACATAATTGATTGTAGATTATGACATTTCCAAAATAATCAGTTTATAGGAAATAATCACATAACATTTATCTATTGATTCCATTTAGCAAATCCATCAATTCAGTGGAGATGAGGAAAACTATTAAATGAATGTAAGTGATAGTGAATCAGTTATCTATTTATTATTATTTGGGAGTCAATTGTAAGCTCTATCCCTTATTATATCAAAATAAGGAAAATCCCCTTAAATGTATGGAATGTGCTATAGGATGAGGAACAGACAAATCACAATGGTGTGTGTCCCATTTTAATGTGGTTGCTTTGTGTCATGGTTAATTCATGAATATAAAAGATAACCATATGTTAATGTGATCATCTCAAGTCCTATGCATGATGTATGGTGATGCTAGAAATAATCAAAATGAATAGAAAATACACCCTTTTTACCTCTCTGCAAACAGTTGCCTTACTTAGCCTCTCAGCATCACCAACACTATACAGGAATGTACCGCTAGCAAAGAACCTCAGTGCAATACACACTGACTGCACAGTGGTCAGAGACTGGCTGCGGCGTGTAACCTTTATAATGTGTGGTTCCAGCAAACTGAAAAGATACACTTACTTTGCCTGCTGAACCAGTGCCTCTCCCACAGATAGGAGTCTGTCTGTATCAATGGGTTGGTCCTGTCCTGGAAGACCCTTTGGGCTGGTGGTGGTTGGAAGGCCCTCTGAACAATGTGGGCCTCCTCATCAACAGGATCCTCGATGAAGGGGCATGCCATTATTTCCTAATTTACTCTCTTTTGCTCTGTCTCTGTGTCTTTCTTGGTGTGTCCCTCTCCTTCTCTGGCCGTTGTCAGTTGACCTTAATCGGCTGTGAATTTGCTAGCCAATTGGAAACAGAGTGGGGTGGGGATGGGAGGGCAATCACATATTCATGTACAATCTTCTTTTTAATGCCTCAGTTTAATTTTATTATAGTTTTGTTTTTATTAAGTTGATTTTGTCTTTACTGTTGTGTTTTTTTTAATTATGTTATTTTTACTACATTTTAATTTTTTTTAATAGTTAATCAGTTGTGAGTGTGTAAAAGCACTAAAAGCACTGGCAAACTGTCTTTTAGGTGTCTGTTCTTGTCTATTGAACATTTTTTGATCATAGATGGAGCTAATCCTCACCTTAATCCTGCTACAGACCAGGATTGCCCGGCAGCATAAGTTACCGTGGTTACTAGGCTGGGATTCAGGTTAACCACCTTGATGGAACGGAGTTGTGGCTCAGTTTGATGGAAGGGAAACCGGAGTTTAGCTCGGTGTATCTGGCTTAGACAGAACCATGGTTTCCATGGTTACCGATGTGAGGCTAATCTTAGCCACTTTGATGAAACAGAACTCTGGCTCACATTAGCCAGACTTGGCCATTTAAGCCTGGACCACCCCTGTTGTTTCAACCTGTTGAGATTTACCTTATGTGTAGCCTATATATAGCCTGACTACAGGCCCAGTGACAGGCTTTGATACTGTATATTGTATGATTCAGTCTCTTGAAAAATGATTAGCCTACAATCTAGAGAGATGTTTTTGAAGATTGATATTCTTGTAGCTAATTTTAAATTAACACTGAAATTCAAATGTGTCTGTAGACTTATTATCATTCTCAACACATACATACTTTCAGGTAGCAATTGAAGCTGCTGATAATCAACTACTTCTATGCCTTTACAGCAGTGATAACTGTGGCCAGAGGCATTATGTGTTTTGGCTGTCCCTCTATCCATCTGTCCTTCCATCAGTCCGTCTGTCCATCCCATTATTGCAAACGCGATTTCTCAAGTGCGCCTTGAGGGGATTTTTTTGTAGATTTGACTTGGGCTCAGTGATGAGATGATTAGATTTAAGGTCACTGTGACCTTGGATCTGTCTCATTCTTGTAAAGGCAAAATCTCAAGAAAACCCTATGAGGAATTATCTCAAATTTGGCACAAACGTCCAGTTTTAGATTTTGGTGGTCAAAGTTCAGGGTCACCATGACCTCACAAAATGTGTAAATGCAATATCTCAACAACACCGCAAAGAAATTTTTCGAATTTGGCACAAACGTCCACATGGACTCAGGAATGACCCGATTAGAATTTGCTGATTTAAGGTCAAAGGTCAGTGTCACTGTGACCTAACAAAACACGTTTTTGGCAATAACACTAAAATCAATACCCACATTATAACAAACTTTCAAAACAAATGTCTAATAGGATATGATGATAAAGTAATGGCATATTATATCCCAAAGGTCAAAGGTCAGCTTCACTGAGTCATCATAATATTCTGCAAAAATATTCACTTCGCGGTTGTTCAGTGTCATATCTCAGGAACAGAAGTGGAGACAGATTCTGACAGTCAGATTCTGAATTAGTGACACTGATCTTGGGTGACCACCTTGAAACTGTGCTGATTATATAGATCATGCTGTGGGGGTAAGATGTGTGTGAAGCGTCGATATTTTCACAGTCATGGATTAAACTGTAAGAGAAACTTGACTGGTTTGCAGAGGTATACAACTGCAACCTGAAAGGTTTGTATTAGGTATCAGTTTCATGGCAAGCTTTTACTTATCCCAGAAAGATATTCTTACCAAAGTGGGACAGCTGAGTGCGACATTAAAAGCAACGTGACATTAAACTTTATTTGAGTTTGTATTTGATTTTTGAACCACTTAAACTGCCTTTATTCCTGTTTTACTAATTGAACATGTCTGTTCATTAAACGGAGGAATGTGTGTATATGTGTGTGTGTGTGTGTGTGTGTGTGTGTGTGTCACCTGACATTGTTGGTCTTACTGCTAAGCCCCCGGCACTGTGCTCCATTAGCACCAGGCTGATGGAGCTACTTGGCATTCAGGGGTCTGTGGGGCTGGCACCAACATTAATTGTTTCTGCAGCTCTGGCAAATCTACCACACTCTCCTCTCCTCTTGGTGATTTCTTTGAGGCATGTTGCATTCATCTGAGATGTTTTTCATTCACACCATACTGATGACTTTGCTTTGCTTGTGTTCAACTTAAAGCAGGAAGGAGAAGAATGTCTGTCTGTGTCACCGTGTTGGGTGGTTTCTCTCCGATCTCTCTCCATCATGCTTGCACCCTGTGTGCAATTTGGCATGCTGCCCTGCCTGTAGAATATGGTGGCAGATAATATGTCAGGCAGGTGGGTGCCGGGCAGCAGGGAAAGGACCCAAATGCAGTCAGTCCAGGCAGACAAGAAGAGCTTAGTGATTTATTGACAAAGTGGAGATACATAAGATTGTACCAAGGAAGGCACAGTTTTCAGATGACAAGGTTATAGGTCAAAGTTGAGATTCAGGGACTCCTGAATGGCTGGAAAGCAAGGAACAAAGCAACAGTAATAATCTGGCAGGAATGAGTGAAAATGGGCTGCAGGGCTCAAAAAGGAAAGTGGAAGGAGGTGAGCAGGTGAGAGAGGACAGGTGGGAAAGTCTGAGGGCATCTGGTGGCTGGATGGATAATGGCAGTGAATGGGAGAATGTGGTTGAAAAGCAGGACTGAGGCACTCTATGACATAATATCAGAGAATGAATTATATGGTCAGCATGTTAGTTTTTGGCCACTGGTATACACATGCACAGCCCATGCCTGACTGCTTGCTGACACATACACACACACGTAATACTTTCAGTGAAATGCTGCGGTGGAGTAGACTTCCAAACCCAGAGGGCTACTCTGTAACATAATTCTATGACCACGTTATGCATGATTTCTCTGCTTAGTGTGTTCTTATGCTCTTAAAAGTCAAGTCGAGTCGAGTGAAGACAAGCTAAAGGCAAGCCTCAGGAGCTTGTATATAATCCAATAGTCCACTGAAACTTTGTTATCTGGCCAGATGAACTACCTACAACTGCAGTATTACTAGGCGCATGCGTCGGCATCTGTCGGTCTGTTAGAGGCTCTGTCAAAAATTGACATTTTATCCAGTTTTTAAACCACATTTTACATAACACCTTTAAGATTCTGTTGGTTTTATCAACACGTTTTTACAGAGTTTACGATTTTAACCATTGGACCTGTGTATCAAGTACAATGTTGGCTACTGGACTTCCTTGTTGGCTGCTAACCTAGCTTTGCTAGGTTTGTCTTTAGCCTGGTTGTTGCCCTGTCTTGTTAGAAGGATTTTACATACTTTTACCTCTGGACTTTATTTATCAATCACCATTGGCTTCTCCATCTTTTGCACTATTCCTGGAGTTACTGAGGAAATACTATGGAGTGAACACCTCAGCTTAGCTGTCAGCACCAGCTAGTGGCTAAAGGGAGCTAGCAAACTGGCCAGTGGGCTTACTACCTGGTGTGCTGCTGGCTGTCTGTTCCTCAGAGGGGTCGATAACGCAGTCGTGGGGTACCACTTGAGAGACTGCGTTCGACTGACCTCAAGATGGTTCCCCAAGAACTGTCAGGGCTTGATGGTAAGGCTAAACTCCATCACCGCCTGGCCGGGTTGGACCCTGCTAACCTGGATTTTCCCGCAGGTAAGTTTGGTCCTCCCGCTCCAAGATCTCCACCTCGTGCATCTTGGGTATCGGTGATCAAAAGAGTCCCTGGTGGATAACAGTATCCTCCCGCTGTCATATTTTTCGCTCCTCTGTGCGAACTTCCAGAGGACAACAGCTGCCCCACTGCTATACCAGGTAGTCAAACCTGACCAAAACACCTGGCAACTCTCTTAGTGGCGCACTGTCCATCCAAAATGGCCAAGGAGATCTTCGCCGCTACACAGTCCGGTGTCTTGTCCTCTGGAGGCCTCCTCTCTCCCTTGCCAACTGGATGTGGTGGACTTTGTCTGTCCTTGAAACGCTGCCCAGTCATCCTGCTGTACGGCTTTGCACACCAGTGCAACTCTGGCTGAAATTGCGCACCACCTCCCTCCTGCACCTGCATCTGTACCTGCTATCAGTTTCACTGTCCCTCCCACAAATCTTGCCATCTATGGAAGCAACGTCCCGTATCCAGATTTTATACTAGTGGGAGACTCAGTTGTGCACTTTGTGGAACTGCCCAGGGGATTTACTTTCTGTTTCTCTGGTTTGAAAATCTTGGATATCACCCTGTACATCCCATCTATTGTTGAACTCCACCCTTCTGCCCACACAGTTTTCGTCCACGTGGGAACAAAGGATGTCAGCAAGTATAAACAGTCCACCAAGCTCCAACATGATATGGAGCTCCTTGCTATTACTGTTGAAAGTCTGGGTAAACAATGTGTAACATCAGGGCCAATTCCAAATCTAAGAAAGGTTTGTGAGGCTTTTAGCAGGCTTTTTTAGTTTTAATCAGTGGCTGCAGGGTCTGTGCTCTGCCACTAATTTTAGTTGTATTGATCATTTTGATGCTTTTTGGAATAGGAGGCACTTGTATAAAAGAGATCATCTTCACCCCAACAAAATGGGCACATGTGTGCTCACAGCAAACTTGGTGTCTTTTATTAATTCCCAGCCCTGTTGACTAATTGGTGCATTCCCCTTCCAACAGTGCTTAAATCACTCAAAACAGAATAAAAGAACTACCATTTGTGGCAGACAACCAACTTATGTAGATAAAGCTCGGCAGCAGTTATTTTCAACTCCTGTCATGTCCAATTTGATCAAAATCTCATGCCTTCCATTGCCAGTGCATCCCAACCAGTTGCGCTCAGCTCTTCTAAATATAAGCTCACTGGTAAATAATTCTTTCTTATGTAATCATTTTGTTTTATCAAATGACCTTATCTCTTCATGATCACAGAATCTTTAAAGATGATCCCGTCCCCTACTCGAAGCCTGACCTCCTGGTTACTGTTTCCTAAATTAGCCCAGAAAATCAGGCAGGGGTGGTAGGGTTGCCCTTATTTACAGAGAAAAATTCAAATGCTCCAGCATCGATCTTGGTCTTTTTAGCACTTTCAAAGCCCTTCCTTTTCTAATTTAAGGAAGGTCTCCATGTTTGCGTGTGATAATATATACACTGCCTAAATACGTTCCCACTTTTATCAGTGAGTTTGCTGAGCTGCTTTCTGAAATGCTACCTCGTTTTGATCATTTTTGCCTTTAATTGATAGGACAGTGAAGCGTTAAGGGGGAGAGAGAGGAAATGACATGCAGCAAAAGGCCGCAGGCTGGAATTGAACCCGGGCTGCTGTGGCAATAGCCTTGTACATGGGGCGCCTGCTCTATCCACCAAGCCACCGATGCCCCAGAGTCTTTTAACTTAACATATGGCTGGTCTGGTCCTATTCGCCTAAAAGGTCAGACTTTTGATCTTGTGTTATCTTATGGGACAGAGTACCCAGACATCAAATGTTTGAATCACTTTTTCTCTGACCACCAGTGTCTTATGTTTAATATTGTGTTACCTAATGTTATTCGTCAGCTTGTTCCTAAAAGGAGATCCAGAATATTTAACTCATCCTCTGCTGCTAAATTTAACACTGCCTTCAACCTCCATACTTGTCAATCTGACCTGCCCTTTTCTGCACGTGAGCTGCTAAATAATTTAGATAATGTTCATGATCCACCATATTAGATAAAATTGCCCCATTCAAAATAAAAAAAAAAACAGTCACCTCTCCATGCCGGATTAATGACAGGATTCGAGAGCTTAAGCGAAAATGGTGCAAGGTGGAATGTTTGAGGAAAATGTCAAGTGCTCAGTTCACTTGGACACAATCGGGTCTCTCCCGAGAACTTTCAACGCAGAGGTTAAAAATTCTAGAGCTGCATATTTTGCCTCTCTAATTGAGACCAATCAGTCCCACCCAAGAATGCTGTTCAACATTGATCCTCCTTTGAGGGAGATTTTAGATGCCATCCCTGAGAAATGCAAAGAATTTCTTTCATTCCTCAGCAACAAGATTACAAATATCAGATGTTGTATCTCTCTCTCCAGATTCCACAATCACAGTTGAGAAGCCATGTTCAGTATCCCTCTGTTCTTTTGCTCCTACTTGGTTAACCTCTCTAGCTGACCTGGTAATGAAGACAAAGCCCTCAACCTGTCATTCAGATATTCTCCCTGTTAAGATTTTACCACAGTTTCTCCCTATACTTTACAATTTTCAAACTGCTCTCCAGCAACTGGTTCTGTTCCAGAATTTTTTTAAGACTGCCCTGGTTCAACCACGTTTAAAAAGACTGTCTCTTGAGTCATCTGATCTTAATAATTATAGGCCCATTTCTAAGCTCCCATTTTTAGTAAAGGTTTTAGAAAGGATTGTAATGGACCAACTTCTGGCTTTCATAAATGACAATAACATTTTTGAGAAATTTCAGTCTGGTTTCAGAAAAAAATCACAGCACTGAAACTGCACTTTGTAAGGTTTTAAATGATTTGCTACTATCAATCGATGCTGGCCATAGATCCATTCTTGTCCTCCTAGATTTAAGTGCCGCATTCAACACTACTGACCATAACATCCCTCTGGACGGTCTCCAAACCTGGATAGGCATAAATGGCATGGCTCTACAATGGTTCACGTCATACCTAACAGACAGGCATTTTTGTGTAGGTATTGCCGACGCCAAGTCTGGTGCAACAGACGTCCAATGTGGGGTGCCTCAATCCACTGGTTACCTGATACTTATAGAATTGATTTTATTTATTTAGATTTTATTGAATACTTATAAAGCCCTCAGAGGCCTTGCTCCAAGCTATATATGAGATGCATCTTTTCTTGTTGTTCCAAGGTCTCGATTAATTTACAAAGGTAATAGAGCCTTTGCAGTCAGAGCTCCATGACTCTGGAATGACCTGCCTGAGGAGATCAGAGCCGCAAATTCAGTCTCATCTTTTAAATCACTTCTGAAAACCTACTTGTTTAAAACTGACTTTCAGAGATTTTAACTTTTTTATTATTGTGTGTTTTTACTATGTTATTTGTATTCTATTTTTATTGCTTTTATCTGATTTTATTGCTTTGTCTTTTATTTGGTTTTGTAAAGTGCTTTTATATATAAATAAAGTTTATTATTGTTATTACATAGGAAAGCAGCTTTGTTAATGTCATGCAGTCAGTAGCACATACAGTAGAGCCCAGCTTTACTTTCAGCAAGTCAAGAGCAGGGACAGTAGAAGATACACACAGATAATTAATTCATCTTTTTTTGGGATCTACCAATTTTGAAATTTTGGGCCAATAACAATGTTCAAAATTACAATTTTGCCAACAGTAAAATGTTTCTATTGTTTTGTAGTTATTTATTCCAATTAAGATATAAATTTAAAAGGGTACATAAGACACCCAGTGGAGTGGGTGCTTGGTCAAAGAAACGTCTGGTAAAATAGAAAACAAATAAGTCAGCACAACAGGCAGCTCCTGTTTAGAAGGTTTTTAATGCAGTGATGTTGCGAGCCCATGGCTCTGCCTCAGACTTCTAATAAACGACAGAGGGTGACCATCTTCGTCCAACTAATAGCATATATATATATATATATATATATACACATATAGTCTTTTCATGTTTCTCTAACTGGTGTTACTTATCCACTTAAAACTCTTTTTAAGGGGAGATAAATAGACAGAGGTGCCTGTAGTAGATAGTATTTCTTTGACAGCTATTCAGCCTGAGTTCTCATGGTAATACTAATTATTTGGGGTGCATGATTTGTATAGTTACTGTGTATATATATGCTTAGACTGTAATGCACTCTGCTTTGACATATTAGGATGTGTTTTTTAGACATATGTATGACGGCCACTTAACTAGATAATTTTAACTAGATAATTTTGTAATATTATTATTCATATATATATATATATATATATATATATGGGGCAGTTTTTCTAAAACCCAAAAATACAGCTATTTTTTAAATTATTCTATAGATGCTTCAAAAACAAATATTCAGTATGACAGTATTTTTGCTCATGTTCTCAGTCTCAGACATAGTATAACCAGGTCATGTGACCCCAGCACACTTTAAGAACAAATATCCCTGGGACCGCAGAAAATTGCAGATGAACATTAAATACCCAGGAATTGAATTTATAGACACAACTAACTATTCATAAAACCATTTGGCCACAATTTATTAATAATAGTAAAGATGGTACCATTCTGAGCCAGGAAGAACCCTGTGGGATGATGCCAGGAGGTGGCAGGTGGCAGGATTCAGTCTGGCTTTCCCTTCCCCAGTATTAAGCTTGATATTATTGAGTCATTTCCACCTGAACCACGTTAACTGGGTTAACTGATGAATTTATGATCATTGGTTGTAGAAATCCTAATTAACATTAAATGGCACAAAATAATTGCAGACCAAAGTATTAATAATTTTCAATATTATCATTTAAGACTGTGGATATTACCAAGTACAACTTTTGTCTTCAAATTGTTTTTGTTTGTAAAGCAGTAGTGAACACAACTGTGTTATCACTGGAGACACCACGGCAGCTGCCCCTCACACTCTGCCTTTTCCAGTCACCTCACCCAGCACATCAGAATCAGAATCAGATGCAGAAATACTTCATTGATCCCTGACGGGAAAATGTGATTAATTGCAGTCACTGATGTAAAGAATAAATAATTATAAGAAGTAAGAATAAGAGTATGAGATAGAAGTATCCAATTATAAAGTAATAAAAAACAATAAAATAGAAATAAAATGTGCGCTATGCTACAATGTTAAAACTAGTACTTAAGATATTAAGAATACAGTATAAATGTTCATTATGCTGAGTTGAAGTGTGTAAAAATATCCAAATATGTGCATTATGCTAAATTACACTGCATAAACTAGTGTTACATTCAGAAATATAGAATATATAGTATACATATTTAGTATGTATTTTCTGAATCAGCAAAGTCTGGAAATTATACCAGTGACAGCTTTCACTCAATCATTATGCTTCATAACCTCATTATGTGTTGTGCTATAATGGTTACTACAATATCTACATTGATAGAATAAAGACAAGAATTGTTGGCAGTGGAATTGTTGCACCAATTATTGAATGTTAAAAAAGTAAAGAAAAAAAAGTAATGATAATTCAAAGTCACTATTGCACAGTAGGAACATAATAGATAATAATTAATTCTAAATGCAGATAATTTCACCACCTGTATATATAGTATGTATTTTGTAGTGAAGTGAAACCACTGACAGCTTTTGCACAATCATTATGCTTTATATTCTCATTATGAGTCATAATCATACTGCCCTCACAAAACTTCCATAAATAAATTGTGTTTACTTATCACACCTCCATTTTCAAATGATATCCCAGGGTGGAGGACACCACTGATTGTTGTGATCAATTTGGAAAGTGCAAAGCAATCAGTCTGATTACCGTAAACATATTAATACTATGGTAACACTCAGTTGTGATGGCATACGGACACTGTCATCTGCTGTTATTCACTGTGAAGAACCACGGATCAGCAGGCTCATTTTTATGTATCAACATTTATGAGGTGCTTTGCACTGGCCATTTATAGTTGAATGTGGGTGTATAGTGGGCGGCATATGAGGCTGATCCACACGTGGACAGTTCATATTGTACTGTAGTATTGTACAAAATATTGATGAACAGTGTAAACCCCAGTCCATCCATGACACAAAATTTTAAAGGAATACTCGATTTGGGAGTTATGCCCTTTCCGATCATTTTCATAGTGAGACAACATGATCGTTATCTTTTTTGTGTCTGTACGTCCAGTGGCTGGGTCTCAGCGGTTAGCATTGCGGAGTTGTTTAAACATGTTTATTTTAAATGCACATGCAGAAATGCCAGCTTCAGGGTTTCTGTAACATTTATTTGTTCGCTTTTACCAAGCAGGCTACTGACCCCCTAAGCTGCAATGCTAACCATCTATTTCATCACGTCCAGTGTGGGCTTCATCTGTAAGCTGGGAAGCAAACTCCTCTCCTAAGGTGCAACCAGGCAGTGCACCATCTGACTCAGACAGGACCCACATGGAAGTACATGCCTGAGAGGACTCCTTCTCCAGACTGTTGAGTCCATCTGACTCCACACTGACACTGGAGGCACCAATGTCTGAAGTGCCATCCAAAGACTGGCTCACCAGTGTATCTCTGACAGGGAGGGAACTTATATCCAACAGTAGGTTCCTGTGCACAACCTTACACTGGCCTGACACATCACTGATCTTGTAGATTTGGGTTTTGGGATTCATGTCGACCACAGTATACACCGCAGGTTCCCACTTATCAGCCAGCTTTTTCTTGCCCCGCTCCCCTTTGTTAGCAAGCAGCACACGAGCGCCAACATACAAAGAGACACCCTTGACCTTCTTGTTGTACTGACAGGCCTGGTGCTCTTGTTCTTTGACGGTGTGTTGCTGAGCAATCTTGGCAGCCTCAGACAGGTAAGACGAGAGGGTCTCAGAGTAACTACTGAAGTCTGTTACAATGGGATCATGTAGGACAGATTTAAACACAACATCCACGGGGAGTTTTGGAACACGGCTGAACATCAGATAAAACGGTGCCTAGCCAGTGGTCTCATGAACAGTTGCATTGTAGGCAAAAGTCAATGTCTGAATTTGTTGAGGCCACTCTTGCTTGGCTCTGAGAGGGAGGGCTCGCAGCATATTACCAAGGGTGCGGTTAAACCGCTCTGTGCCACCGTTGCCCATGAGGTGATAGGCAGTGGCATGGGACTTGGCAATCCCAGAGAGCCATGGCAGTTCTTACACCAGCTCACTGTCAAAGCTGGGACCCTGATCGGAGTGAACACGGTCAGGGAACCCATAAACACAGAACATGCAGTCCCACAACTTTCTAGCAACCTCCCTTGCAGTCTGGTTCCTGCACGGGAAGGCATAAGACATCTTTGTGAAATGGTCAGTCGCCACAAGCACATCAACAGAGTTCTTGTTCTTGTCTTCAACCAACCAGAAGTCAATGCAGATGAGCTCCATGGGGGCAGAGGTCTTTATGCTCTCCAAAGGGGCTCTGACTGCAGGTTCTGGAGTCTTGGCGAGTACACACCTTTCACAACACCGTATATACTCTTTACCATCCCTCTCCATGCTGGGCCAGAAAAAGCGTTGCTGTGCCAGGTGAAGGGTCCTGACTTGGCCCTGGTGTCCCGCCAGATCATGGACCTCTTCCAAAGCCCTGTCCCTCAAACTGCCCGGCACCACCAACTGAAGCCTCTTCATCTTGCTAACTGGATCTCTCATCTCTCTGTACAAGATACCGTCCTGAACCCTGAGTCTCTCCCATTGCTTCAACATGGCCAGCGACCGGGGATCCATTCCATGTCTCTCTCATCTGAAAGGTCGTCTCTTGCTGACCATGAATGGTAGGACACTGGAGATGATGGGATCCCGGTGATGATGATCCTCCATCTCATGCAATGCAATTGAGAGCAAGGTGTCTTGGCCAGGGGGCTGTAACTGTTGGATGTGTTGGACGAAACGTGCAGCTCTTGTCTCTGCATTATATTCCCAAGCACTCTGGCACAGCAGGGCAGCCCTGACCTTGGATGAGCTACAGGAACTGCTTGCAACTGGAGCGGGCTCTGTTTGCTGGGCCAACTAAATTTGTTGGAGTCCAAGCTTGAAAGCATCCTGTACTTCATCAGCCTCTGCACCTTCCGCTTCCTGCACCAAGCAGCTGTAGGGCTCCTGAATGAGACACCTGCTAATAGAAGAGGCAAAGGGATCCTGACTCAGTGCATCTGCCTCAACATTTTTGGTCCTGGAATATACTTCAAGTCGAAGCTGTAGAATGATAGCTTAGCCACCCACCTCTGCTCATAAGCATCAGGCTTGGGCTTGGTCAGTACATGGACCAGCGGGTTATTGTCAGTCCACACCGTAAACTCATGCCCCTTCAACCAGTGGCTGAACTTCTCTCTGACACTCCATTTTAATGCAACGAATTCAAGAGGGTGGGCAGGATATCTCTGCTGAGACTTGCTAAGGGCTTTGCTGGCAAAGGCGATGGGTCGGGCCTTATCTTCTCCAGCTGGGACCTGAGACAATACTGCTCCCAATCCATCCAAAGATGCATCCACTGACAAAAGGAAAGGCCTGGAAAAGTCAGGATGAGCCAGCACAGCGCAGGTGAGAAGCTCACTTTTGAGCCTCCTCGCATGCAGGGGTCCAATCCGCTGGGGATAACTTCCTGAATATGCCAGCTCCCTTCCCAGCCCTACCAGTCCATCCCCTCCTCTTCTGCCCTGCTGTCAAGGTGAACAGAGGCTTGGTGATTGCTGAGCACCTTGAGATGAAGCTCTGATAGAAGAAGACCATGCCAAGAAAAGATTTGAGTTTTTTGACAGAGGGAGTGCAACCGTTCTCTTCCATCAGGGCCTCTTTTGGCATGTTAGAGATCACATCAACCTTGGCTGGATCCACAGCAACACCATTCTGGTCATTGATGTGACCAAGAAACTTGACAGAGCTGCGCAGCAGGTGATATTTCTTGGGGCTGATCTTGAGATTATTTGCCCTCAGTTTCTGGAAGACCACACGAAGCCTGCTCAAGGCCTCCTCTTCAGTGGGGGCAAAGATGAGTAGATCGTCTAAGTAGCGGAACAGACTAGTGAAGTTAAGATCGCCAAAAATGTTCAACATCATGTGCATAAAAGAGGCTGGACTGTTACAGAGTCCTTGTGGCATCCTGTTGTATTCATACAGGCCCACTGGTGTTGTGAAGGCGGTGTATTTTTTGTCTTCTTCACCCATGGGGATGTTGTAAAACCCTGAGGTTAAATCCATGGTGCTGAAGAAGGCATTACTACCAAGGGCTGCAAGACAGTCTGCCTGGTGAGGAAGGGGGTGGGCATCCTTCAGATTTTGAGCATTGAGCCATCTAAAATCTGTACAGATCCTCAGCCCACGTCCTTCTTCCAGTACATGACAAGAGGAGACGCATATTCGCTGATGGATTTGCGAATAATGCCCTTCTCCTCCATCTCGGTAAGTACTTGGCGGAGCTGCTGCTAGTGTGCAGGTGGCGCTCTCCTGTACAGCATGCAGAATGGGCGGTTGTCAGTCAGGTGGATTCGATGTACAAAACCTTTGGACTCACCACAGTCAAGAGAGTTCCTGGAGAAAATGTCTTCATACTCCTCCACAAGTTCAACAAGCTTTCTCTGGACCCGAGACTGGCGTGGCATGAATCAACATCCAGGTCAGCTAAACCAAGGCTGGCGAGTCTGTCCCAGAAGTCAGCATCAGCAGAGACTGACACACTAGACTGTTCTGGCTGTTTGACCTCCACGTCACAAGCGCTCTGCTGGATGTCAAGGTCTTCCACAGCAAGGCATGGTGAGGCATCAGCAACCTTAGTATTCCGCTTCAGAATGATTGGTTTGAGAGGTTTGTCAGCTTCATGGGCACCCATCGATTGCCCCACATCAACGTGATGACACGTCCAACAAGGACATCTCTTGGCTGGGACTTGGGGGTGCAAGGCTCCATAATGATTGTGCTCCCTGGAGATACTGGCACATTGCTTGGCAACCTGCCCCATACCAGGTGTTCATGCTGTGGGAGCAAGGTGACAGAACGGGGCAGCTTCACAGTGCCAATCTTGTCTGGTACCTCGGCACCTCTCCATCTGGTTGTATATAACATAACATCCAAGAAATGCTCATAATCAGACAGTGAATGTTTGCTCCCTGCTGATATGAGCCTCCAGTTGTCACTGTCCCCCCTCATCATTCTGGCACTGGGTGGGTGGTTGCTGGCATGCTGGGAAGGCATAGGGGGGTGGCAGCAGTGGGAGAAAGCTGAGAAGTGATGACTGCTGGTGGGACTTGTGGAACTGGCCCTGTGCTGGGATGATGCAGGGTAGCTGGACTGATCCATGCTGGCTGTGACATCTCTTGTCCTTGACACATGGCAGCCTGGGTGTGGCTGACTGCACAGTTCTGTGGGGCTGGTGGGCTAGCCTGAATGCGTGTCCTGAGTTTACGCTTGAAACTGTCAATACTATGTCCCCGTCTCTGTAAGCATTCATCTGCCACATCAATAGTATTATTCAATCTGATCCAATACTCCATCACACCCTCATGCTGCAATGGCTTTGTGTTGTAGAAGTCAGCCATAGGCATGGAGGAGTAGGTCAACTCACCAAAGTGTTGCTTCAAGATGTCAGATATCACCTCTGGGTTCTGGGTGTGGTCAAGGGATGGGTTGTGACATAATGTGACCCTCATGATATCTTTAGCCCTCCCCATTAGCCTGGCTAATATCTCCTGTGACCTTAAATGTGTTGGTGTGTTTCTTTTTGCTAGATAAATCTCAACCATCCCAACCCACTCACGGACAGAGCACCCATCACTGCTGTCGCCTCTAAAGACGGGCGGCTCCTTAACATCTGACTGTTATGCCAGACAGGTTTAACTGAGGAGGTACATGTTTAGACTTAACAGACTCTGCTGACACAGATTCGCCTTCTCTCTTCTCACACTGAAACTGAGCTGCGATAGACTGACCAATCTGATTGGCCAACTCTGTGATCAGGTTACCTAAATCAGCATGAGATGTTACCTGTGGGGTCTGTAAACCACAAGGTGAAACCTCGGCACGAGTGGAGCAAAACATGGGGGTCCTCAACCCACCCACCTTTGGTGTCTGAATCCCATCCTTTTGAAACCACCCTCTACCAAAACTCACACTAGTGTAACCCTCCCCCTCAGAAACCTCTCCCTCATAAGCTGGGGCGGGTTCCATTATGCCAGACTTACACAGATGAAAACAGTATCAAAAATAACACACTTTACAAAAAACACAATGTCCAGGTTAATTACACCCTCAAAAATTCACGGCTTTCATTACGAAGCCTGAACCTTTAATGACTGATCAGTAATCTGGATAAGTCTATGTGAAATGCTTCACACAACTGTGATGACGAACTTGGATGAGGGTGATGCTAATAAAGAGCTCCCACGGCAATCGAGATGGCGTCAATCTTCAAACAATCCTCCAAAGGTCACGGCACCAATGTAACCCGTGTTACTCTGTGTTGTGTTCTGGGTTGTGTAAATTATCAGATGTGAGGCAGAAGTGGGTCTCTAGTTCTTTACTCTTGAACTGTGATACAACAGAAAGACAGGGTGAGTAGTGCGACCACCGTGTGCCTACCGAGCTCTGCTCTCCTCTGGCCATGTAAAGCGGGACTGTGGCCAGAGTGCACACGGCGTGCCTCCGTCATCACGCTCACTCATACACTGCAAATTCACAAGTACAGGCAGGAGAGTATAAACAAAAACAAGTTGTTATAAAGAAAAACTGATTTGGTGAAATTCACCAGACTATTATATTCACCCGTTACATATTTCATAATGGTTCTAATGGGTTACAGTTAATGTTGTGTCTTACAAAGTTGTGCTGAGGGGAAATAAAGAGCACTTCCTGGTTTAGCATTTATTCCTTTGCCTTATTCTTGCTAAGCTTACCACAATATGTTATCATAATTTGATGTGATAAAACAATGTTGTAAAATATACAGTAATATACAGTCATTGTTTTTATGTTCATATAACATAAAATAAATGCTTAAACAGCAAAAAAAAAAAGTTATGTTGAACTGACATAAGAGAGGGCGGCACGGTGGTGTGGTGGTTAGCACTCTCGCCTCACAGCAAGAGGGTTGCCGGTTCGATCCCGGGTGTGGGAGCCCTTCTGTGCGGAGTTTGCATGTTCTCCCCGTGTCAGCGTGGGTTCTCTCCGGGCACTCTGGCTTCCTCCCACAGTCCAAAGACATGCAGATTTGGGGACTAGGTTAATTGGAGACTCTAAATTGTCCGTAGGTGTGAATGTGAGCGTGAATGGTTGTTTGTCTCTATGTGTCAGCCCTGCGATAGTCTGGCGACCTGTCCAGGGTGTACCCTGCCTCTCGCCCGATGTAGCTGGGATAGGCTCCAGCCCCCCCGCGACCCTCAAGAGGATGAAGCGGTTAGAAGATGAATGAATGAATGAATGACATAAGAGACAAAACATTTATTTGTGTCTGCTGTACTCAAAACTTTTATGTTACTGTATTGTGCCAAATAAAAGTTTTGAGTGCAAGCTATTACCAAAAGAAATTTAGGTTGAGTGAATTGGGATTTACAGTGTAGTTAATGTTGGCTACTTACGGAATGCTAACATTACCGCCACTGGTCGGCAGTGTAGTTAGCTGGCCACCAAAGCCTGCAGTGTTCAGGTTAACTGCACTGACTACAGCAGAACAAGTCTAATTTGCTGCAGGTGAGGACACCAGCCTAAAATAATATCCATTTATCTTTCACATTTGTGCAGCAGAGCCATATTTTCACTAATAACAGAATGAATTGTTTCAATTTGTAACCTGCATCCAAACGGTTTCTGTTTATAATGCTCTAAAAACACAGTGACAAGAATCATTTTAAAAGTAAACAGACTGGGCAAGTTGTATTTGTGCCTGGTCTAATTGTCTGTGTGACTCCTACTGTTCCTGTGTGTGTGTGTGTGTGTGTGTGTGTGTGTGTGTGTTCATTGTGCATTCAGAGTAAGCCAAACCTTGTATGAAAAGAAGAATACAACATGAGGAGGCATTCGGGACAGTATGCCCCAACTTCTCCACTAAGCTCTTAAGCTTGTCACAGTTCACAGTTTATTTCTTTATTTCCAGTAGCAGTGGCCAGTGGCCTTAGTTTCTATATACTGGCACTAAACTGCTCACTAGATGGGGTACATTTCAGCATGTTCCTCAAATTTAAAACTCCTGGTTCCTCACATTAGACAAACAATTTGTGGACTGTGAAAACAAAATGTTTTTCGCTTATCTTGGTCAGAGTGCTCTCAACAACTCGTAAAAAGTTTTACCTAAGAGAAGAGCAAAAATAAGAGGACATTGGTGGATCCCAAAAATCAGTCAGTACAAATAAAATACGAACAAATTAAGTGTGTCTCAAATCACATACTTCCATTAGTACACTTCAATGTAGTACACTATGTACACTACACTACTACTGGTTGCATAGTGCACTTATGTCAACAGGACAGTGTTATCGCAAATCACACACTATTGTTTTGCACTTACTGTAAGTGATGTCAGTTTTTTTTTTTAATGCATCTTCTTCATCTTTGTAAACAGCGAATAGCAAATGGGCAGTGAAGCATTATCATCAACATTTGACTGCTATCACTATCATTATTACAGACCCAACAAACATTACTGATGAGGTTTTTTTCAACAACTGTATTGGTACTTAGTGCAAAAAAACATTTATAACTAACAGGCTCCTTGTTGTCCCCAGCCGCTGTGTCAAAAGTTGAGAGGTTTGCTACATCACAAAGATGGCAACTGTTGAGGGTGTCCATCATTCTGCATTCAAGTTTTTGATTGTTTTAAGTTTGCCAGTAGTACACTGCATTTTCCTGTGCTATGCAGTGTGAACACATTTGGTGCACTTGTGCACTAAGCGTTTAACTTAAAATGTAGCTGAGGCAGATGACCTGCAGACGGTGAGTCTCCTCAGAGAGCAGGATGAATGACTGATACTTATGTCTGTGTTCTTCATGCTTACACAACATGACTTTCTTCACTCAGTATTGTGATGTCAGGAAAAAAAAAACTTAGTGACATGTTAGATTTGTTTCCACTGAGATATTATTGAGTTTATACAATGATTCTGCTGTTGTAAACATGACTGTTGCTGCCATAGACTGTATAACACTATGTCTTATGTGTTTTCCTAAACAGTAGGTTATTAGTTTTTTCGATTTTAAGATTCTCTTACTCGTTTTTAAATGTCTTAACGGCCTTGCGCCCTCTTATTTATCTGATCTGCTTTTACCATATCAACCCTTGCGGACCCTGAGGTCCTCCGGCACTGGCCTTTTAACCATACCAAAACCCATAACAAAAACCCATGGTGAGGCAGCATTTAGCCACTATGGCCCCCACCTGTGGAACAGCCTGCCGGAGAGCCTCAGGACTGCAGAGACTTGTTGATATCTTTAAAAGAAGATTAAAGACACACCTTTTTAATCAGGCTTTTAACTAATATTTTAAACTCTTCTTATGTTCTTGTCTGGTTCTATCCTACTTTATGTTGCTGCTTTTATCTTGCTTTTTAAGATGATATTAATCTTAATTTTTTGTTTTTATTTATCACTGGTACTGTATTTATTTTATTTTATTTATTCTTTTAGTCCTATTTTATGCTTTTAGTCTTTAGCTTTTAACTCCAGTGTTTCCTCAGGGGGGTCCTCCACACTGGGAGCTGTGTCGGGTCTGCTATTGGGGGTGCTGTCCTTGGGTCCCTTTGGCCCGGCCGGCTGGGGGCTCCTCCCTTCGATGTGGGGGGTCCACCTGTCTGTCGGAGTCAGGGGGCCTGGGTGCTGGTCCCCCCCCATGGCACGGCCTGCGGCTCCTCCCAGTGTGGACGGCCCCAAAGGTGGCGTTTCCTTGATCCTCAGTGCCATGCCATGTCTCCCTGTTGTGTGTGATTGTGTGTGTGTGTCTAGTATGAAGGGTGGGAGGGAGGGGCTTTCTTTCTTTGTAATTGTTTTTCTTTCTTTAATTGTGTTAATTGCTTTTAATTCTGTAAAGCACTTGTGTTGCATGTCCATGCAGGAAAAGCGCTCCACAAATTAAGTTGATTGATTGATTGATAGTTACTGTCAAGGCCACCACGATTATGCTTCTGTGCACTGATAGTTTTTTATTCTGTTTTTGCATTATGTGATGTTCCTTGGTCAGATATCTAGCTAAAAATATTTTATTCATTCCAAATGTGAAACGATAAATGTTACTACATTAAATTGCATTTGTTTAAAACTTGTCATTACCAAAAGCTAAAAAAACAAACAAACATTGTAAATAAGCCGCTTGCTGCTGATAATGTCTGGCCCATCAACATCTTCTGGTTTTAAAATCCAGCCCACTTCAATTTGTAATTGAATAGTCCTGCATTACAGTGTTAATCACTGCAGATATCCAGCCACACTCACATATACTGTAGGTCACAGAAAATACCCAAATAAACAATATGGTCTGATTTCTTGAGCCCCACTACAGTGTGCCTTTCAGTCAGTCTGTTGTGCCACTGTTAAAAAGACATGTTTTTTTAAGTTTGATAAAGGCAAGATTTTTCCAAAGTCAGTAATTAATTGTGTTAAATAATTTCAATCATGATACTGACCAAATTAATCATGATTAGAATTATCATAGTGGACTTGTGCTGTCCTGAATTTACTCCATTGTTCAATATGTACATCTTGTAGAACATGTTGGAGGGAATGAGTTGTGTGTGGGGGATGAATGGTCTTTGAACGCGAGGTGTCAGTAGTCTCAAAGTCTGTTCCCAGTAGTTATTGTCTTTATCCTTTTCATCTTATCCAGGTCTTCAGCCATGCATTTCATTTATGTTGAATGACAGTTCATTGAGCGGTCAAGCATCATTACACCAGCTTCCTGCTTCTTTACTATACTTTTGTCACACTTTCCTTTATATTCAGTTTTTGAGACAGTCTGCGCTTTTACAGTTTTTGTAACTGTCTTCAGTGGTTATGCTTGAGTTGTGTGTTGTGAACAAGGTCAAGACAAATTCTAAATCAATTCTAAAACAAAGAAAGTTGTCAAAAAGTATCCCCAACCCACACAATGACGTTCCGCTCCTTTATCTTTGTAATGCGGAGAATAAATTGTCCTTTTGAGGGTGATAACAATTTAGACGTACTTAGTAAAGCACAAAAAGAGAGACAATAGGCTTTACAGACAGAACATAGACAACACAGCTCATTTTCAAATAGAAAATGTGCCATCCACTGCTCCTATATCTCCCATCACACAGGCAAATGATCCCCATAGTTTTAAGCACCACAATGAATGGCTTTTCTTTCATGCAACTGTTTTATGGAGTCATTGAATGCACATTACAAGGATACTCCTTGGAGAGGAAGAGAGCGGCAGAGCTTGCCGATGGAAAGGCATGCTGGGGATTCATTGTATGTATGTGCAGTGACGAGCTGGCAGCCCGAGCTGTTAAATATCCAAAGTAGCCGTGCAGAGAAATTGCCTGCGTGTGGAGAATGTTCAGATTGGACCGTTACAGTGATTGACCTTGTCCACGAGGCCTGTCTAGACCCACTCTCTCTGCTCCAACACACAGTTCATTAGGCGCTGATCGTCTGCTTTTGTTTGCTGATCATTGACTGTACGGTAATAAGACATTTGCAGCCACTGCTGAATTGCATTTGGCACCGTGGCACACACTCTAACTGGTCATCCAAATCACTGAACAGAAATGGAATTACTTCACTAATGTGCTTTTGTAAATACATAATAATGACATTTAGGTGTAAAAACAAACCCTTTTCAATCTGACAGTGTGTATGTTTGTTTGCACAGTAATGCACACCTCCTATAGTATATGGTTTGTGCTGATGATTTAATGTTTTTTTCCCTTTGTGTAATAGTGACATAGCTTGTGATGATGGTGTGCAGTGTCATACAGACCCAGATGAGGGGACGGCTCAGTAACAGGGCCATTTACCCTCTGTCACTGGCCGCCGGGGCCAACGCTTCGACGGAGGTTGTTCTAGGTCAACACTCCACTCTTATTGGTCCAAAAGTGCCCTTGGCCTATCACAATGACCCATCAGAGACCATCTGTGTGTTGAAGCCCCCGTTGTGACTCTGCATCTCTGTAGCTGGAGTGTGAAACATTGAAAGCGGGGCGCCCCCAAATATAATGGTAGGGGAAACACTGCCCGTCCCTGTGAGAGGCTTGGGCAGAAGCCCTGCAGCAGCAGCTAACATCCCACACCACCACACCAAACTGTTAATCCCATACCAACAGCAAAATGGCTAAACTGTCACTAAACCTGTAAATAACTCTTGGGCAGCCCTGTCACTGTGTGTCTGTGGGCTGTTCCAAAACCAAACCCTATCCACTCCCACTCGTCTTGGAGTGTTACTCCATTTGTAGTTACCTTCACAGCTGAATAAAGCTCCCTACATCAAGGTGTAGAGTGTAAACACAGTGGCAAGTTTTAGGACAAACTAAAAATAAACTAAAACTAAAATAAACATGACTACCGTTTTATAGAGACCAGAGAGGTGTACATTTGATCCTAAATGCATCGTAGCATTTAACATTTAGCGTCTATATGACAATTTGAAATGTCTGTCTTAGTTTCAACAGTTTGCATTCTTCAGGGTAAGTATGTGGAACTTTATTTGTGCAGAGCTTCTTCCATGATGAACACAGTTCTGTGTTGCAAGTGGTCAGTAAGTCTCAGTTCCACTCCTCACTAGATGGTTTGGGAAGGCACTTAATGTGGTGGACCCTCCACTTGAACGTGGAAACGGAGTGCAAGTGGATAGGGAGAGGATGTAGGGGTGGTTTGGGAAATGGCCTATGACTCCAGTCATAGAGGTCTCGTCCTGCAGCAGTAGTGCCATGATAAGCAGGAGCCCTATTTACAGTACACAGAGATTGCACTATAAAGCCACTATTAAGTCCCTTCTTTACCCCACCTTTGCATTTTACATAGAACTAAACAACGGCAGTGTCATTTCAGTCCAGTGTATGATATTAGACAGCATGCCATCCCCATGGAAGCAAAAGAGGCATGACGGCCATGACATGTAACACAACAGCATCGACCTCTCGTGTGACATATAACATACCCGCTGGCAGCATTTTATAAAAAAAGAACTACCATCCCTGTTGTATGGCTGCTGATCTTGTCCTCTGCTCAGAGAGTAAGGAGCTCCTGAACCTCACTGTTGTCCCCGATTTGTGGAAATTTTTGGTCTTTTTCTTTGAGTGACCTGCTAACTGCTAACTGTCACTTTTTAAATCGCACACATAGCACATCGTCAAAATGTCACGCCTGTACCACCCATGACCCTGTCCTGTCAGCTGTCCCATACAGATGCCATTTTAGCGCTGTTACTATATCTGATGCTGGTTCAAAGGTGAGACAACCCTGTACCTCCATTCTGTGCTTCTGTGAACAACAAGGTAGAGTAATGGTGTGGAATTCCCACTATGCAGAGGCAGTATAAAAGGAACTATAAAAAAGTGAGAAAGGGGCTGCAAGAATCAATACACTTCACACAGCTCTACGATGAAATGAGAATCTTTTTAAATTGCCAAATTTGCAGTAAAGTTGCGGTGATTGGACAAAATTGCAAAGCTGCACAGAAGTCATGGGGAGTGGCTGAACTGTTTAACTGATTAACTGTTGTGACTGCGACATCGTAAAATCCTGGAAGGACATACGCATGTATGAAACGAACCAAAAAATGTCTTTATACTCTACGCCGTAAACTGTACACACAGTTTTTTTTTTCCTGTTTTAATTCCTACTTGCTTTGGCAAACATATGTTTCCCATGGCAGTAAAGCCCCTTTAAATTAAACTAAGAAAAGACAATGAAAATGAGTCTTGAAACAATTCCAAATATTCAGAATTGATATCTGTCATTAACTGGATAGTTTTGAAAACACTACTATAGTGTGTGTGTTGGTCTGACTATCCTAGTGTTCTGACACAGCTGACTCCTCTGAGTTTTTTCCTGTGATAAAATGTGACCAAGGATATGTGTGTATCCCTGTGGTCTCTCATTTTAATTAAAACCTCAATCACCTCATGACAAGATCGACTGGTGGAAGCCTCTCTGTGTGTACTAGTGTGTGCGTGTGTTTGTACATGTACATGTGTCTAATTAACCAGTAAATCTCCGTTGTGTAACTGACATGAGATCCACAGGCCAGTAAAACCAATCTTGATACCGAGGAAGGTGACAGGGCTGGATTTTATGATGTCAACTCAAAACACAGATCCACATTAAATATCTTCCCTTTTCGCTTGTCAGTCTTGTTCTATTTTTTTGACTTCAGTGAAGCTTTACAGAAGAGCCACAGTGTGTTTATCTGCCCGACGCAACGTACCACCACCACCTAACTGGCCGTCAAAGAGCAGAGTTGAATGGAACAAAGATGTGTTGTTGTGAGCGTGACGATGAGCTCCCCATGCCTGACCATCTGCAGCAGGCCGGGCTCAGCAGGAGGACGGGGAAATGAGGTCAGCTCAGCTTTTGAAGCCCGCAAGCTGCAGGCAGACGAGGCACCATGCCGGGACTGGAAGCTCACATGAAAGGCAATCAACCAAAATAGCCAAATATTGTTATGACTGTAGACGTGTGTGTTGCTCAGTCTGGGAAGCTGAGAAATTGAAACCAGAGAGAATAATTTTGTCCCCGCTCTGTTGATGTAACCTGTCCAGTGTGGCTCCCAATTTAATGCACAGTGTACGGAAGCTATCTTAAAATATATGCAGAGTCCCGTGTCTGTTTTTTGGTTCTCTTGTGCCTTTGCAAAAGAACAAAACATGCCTTAACAAACCTCAGATATTCAAACTGTGCTTCTGACAGAGCAGATGGCAAATTACACATAAGCTGGAGAAAAATAAAACAAACAAAAATTCACTGTAAAAAAGAAAAATATAAAACAAAAAACAGTTGGATCTCCTCAACTTTATACACCAGTTTTAAAAAAGGACTGCTTAGTGTTGTTTCTTAAATAGCGATGATGTGAAGGTGATGAAGGAGACTCTGCTGACACTGTCTTGCTTGTATATAGAAAGGTTTATTACAAGAAGTACAGCATCAAATCAAGCACCTAGGATTGCTTGAGAGAGGGTTTGAAGCCAATATGAACCACTCTGAATAACGGCTCCAACTACACTGCCTATATAGGTTGGTTGTTTTTGTGAACTTTGAGACAAAATGTGACAGGTGACAGAGAGACAATCTAGATGGAATCCAACCTTTCAACCTAGCTTATCAATCCTTGACCTGGGCCATAATAAATTCTTGACCTGGGACCCTAACTGATCATAAAAGACCCCGGACATCAAATAATATGGCACGTCAGACTACATTAGTCTGATGTTTTCATATTTCATATCACTCAGCATGAGCAGTGTTATAAAGTTTTCAATTGGAACCAGGTGGTCCCTGTTGAGTAAGCAGTGTCTGCCCTGGTCTTTAATTTAGATGGGATTGTCGTCATCCACTCTTTGTACCATGTTTACATGACATGCTGCTCCACCTTCTCTCATCCCATTCTTCTCCTCCTGTATGTGAGGTTCCATACAGGTCACATGATGACAACTGAGTGAACCTTGTTTACTGATGAAGACCGTGAACCAGCTGAATGCTCCAGTAAAATAGCTGGACATTGTGTGATTGAATGAACCTTTAAGCTGACATAAGGTATGCTGTTTTTATACCAGACTCTGACTACACTATATCAGCCCAATTATAGCCCAACATGGCATCGTACAATGTCGGCTCAGTTCATGAATGTCAATGAGTGTTGTAATCCATTGTTTCATCATGTAGTGTGTCATAGTAGACGACAACTGATGCCATGTCTGGTACACCCGACAGAAAGTCTAGTATGTTTGATTTTCTTTTTGTTTTTCACGACTTCTTCCATCACAGGTGTCACTTTGACAAATAGGAACAGAGTGGTCTGCTGCTGCAGACAACTGTATGGCAACAACACTCCAGCCTTTTTGATATTTTCTCTGGGGATGTTACCACACAGAGTAAAAAAAGAAAAATGCTGGCATGAAACAGCAGAGGCAGTTTGGCAACCCGGTGAGCTCTGCCATTAGCATCAAGCTAGCAAAGAATGTTAATTCTTCATAATGGAGGATATAAAGGATTAATTACAGCATTGAGTGTTGTTTTGTCATACCTTGACAGTTTCGACGACTGCGTCTGTCATCATCATCGGAAGCGCTATCCAGGTTGTCGTTCCACCTGAGTGGTTGATCCCTAGATGGCTCCTCTCTAAAGCAAAGCACCAGTTCTCTTCCAGCCAGAGCTATCTAGTCTTTCCTAGATGATTATGGTATCACTGATGCATGGCGCTTCCTATACCCCACTGCACTACAATACTCATTCTTTTCCCCAGTTCACCAATCTTTCTCAACAATAGATTATTTTTTCGTTGACCAGAAATTATTATCCAACCTCCAATCTTGCTCATATGAGAGTATTACAATTTCAGACCATGCACCTTTGCTGCTAGACCTTCACTTTTTAGAGAAACCAAATGGCTGTAGACCATGGAGATTTACCTCTCTCCTGCTATCGGACAAGAATTATGGCCTCACCCTGATTGATCAAATTAAAACTTTTTTGGAAATCAACACATCCACTGATATGTCACCACTTATTATTTGAGAGTCAAAGTCAAAGCTTATATCCGAGGACAGATCATCTCTCACACCTCTTACATTGCTAAGCAACGGAGGTCCAAACTGCTGAAACTTTCCTCTGATATTCTCAGTTTAGATAAAAAATATGCAGACTGCCCAGATCCAGATCTATACAAGAAGAGGCTTGCATTGCAAACTGTATCCAACCTCTTGTCTACAAATCAAGCCGTCCAATTACTTTGCAAGACAAAACAAACTTACTTTGAATTTGGGGAAAAACCCAGTAAATTATTAGCCTTCCAGCTGAGACAACAGAAGGCTCAAAATCTCTCAAATTCGTTCCCCTGCCGGTGACATCCCCACTAATCCAGCCAACATAATCAGATGCTTCTCTGTCGAGTTTTTTAAAGTTACACATTGCGTCCTGATAAAACCCATGCTGGAAATGTTCAATGAGTCTCTCAATGCTGGGCAACTTCCCCTTTCACTCCGCCAAGCCTCAGTTTCCCTTATTCCTAAAAAAGACAAAGATCCACTGGACTGTAGTAACTATAGGCCTATAAGCCTCTGACCTGTAGATGCCAAAATACTCACTGAAGTCCTAGCTCTTCGGTTGGAACCCATTTTACCGAACCTTATTCACAATGATCAAGCAGGGTTTATTAAAAACAGAAAATCCCTTTTTACATGTTTTATATTCTCCTTCCAATCCCCAATCCCAAGAGATCCTGGTGCTGCTCAATGCAGAAAAAGCGTTTGACTGCGTTGATTAGGACTATTTATGCACACCTTGCGGTGGTTTGGTTTTGGTGAGGTTTCATCTGCTGGATCAAACTTTTATATTCTTGTCCTGTTGCCTCTGTTCACACTAATGATATGTCATCCCCTTACTTTAAACTACAACGTGGGACAAGGCAAGGCTGCCCCCTTTCTCCCCTCCTTTTTGCCCTTGCAATGAAACCCCTCGCCATAGCTATTCACTCCGATAAACAGATTTGTGGTATCATCAGGGGAGGCCTTGAACAAAAATTTCCCTCTATGCCGATGACATCATAGTTTTTATTTCGACACCTGCTATATCACTACCCAGGATCCTTAACTGCGTTAAAAGGTTTGGCGATATCTCTGGCTACAAGCCCAACATCAATAAGAGTGAGGTTTTTCCAAGGAGCATTACTTTGCCTTAATTATGCATCGCCCCCCTTACCCTTTTCTTTCTCTTTTCCTTCTCATTCTGACCAATTTAATTTCATTCTCGTTACTCATATTGATTCTTATTTTGTCTCTATTATTTTTGTTTTGCAATATTTTTACTGCCAGTGATAATACGGTGATTGTTGTCTTAATAGTTGTTTGTTGTATTTATGATGGCCATGTTGTTGTGACTGTCATGTTGTCTAACCAGAAAATAAAGAAATAAAATTTTCTAAAGAAAAAACAAAAAGTTTTTTACAGTATGAGTCACATTCACCCATTCACACACACATTCAAACACTGGTGGCCAAGGCTACCATACATGGTTCCACCTGCTATTCAGTTTTTTAACACACTCACACACTGTTGGAACAGCCATCAGGAGCAATTTGGGGTTCAGTAGTTTGCTCAAGGATACTTCAACATACAGACTGGAGGAGTCAGGGATTGAACTACTGATCTTCCATTTGGTGGATGTCCCACTCCACCTCTGATCCACAGCCACTGATGATGATGAACCTTTTTTTGAAAATGGTGTGGACTTGAGTCACATGACTTGGACTTAAGTCAGACTTTACACTTGACTTGACAAAACTGAAACAGACTAGAAATTCAACTTGGCCTTTTTACATGAATGATTTGTGACTTCAAATGAATATGAGCCTTTTGACTTGAAAATATTTGATACCGTCCCCCAAGCCCAAAGATCAAAAAAAGTTTTTATTTAAAAAGTGTTCCACCAATCAATTCATTTCCTGACTGAAAAAAACTATTGTGAGAATGAGTAAGAATGTGTAGGAATGAACAGCATCTGAAACCAGAGGGATAAGGAGGAAAGAGGCAAAAACTGGACAATTAATTCAACATGGGTTTCAGTACACAGTGGACTGTCCACCCCAAACTAAATGAGACAGACTGAGCAGGTTATGAAATCTCTGACCACCTCTCAGCTGTACAGGTGCAGAGTGTGCAGGTGTGTTAACTGTATCTGTGTGTTCACTGCAGTCTCTTAGCAGACCTGAGGTGTAACAAAGCCTTTGAGCGCTTGTCCTGTTTGTGTGGATCAGTGTGAGCTGAAGTGACTACAGGTGAAGGCTCCACAGAAGTGATTCAGTGAACATGTAATCAGCCTACATCATATCAGACTGGTGACAGCCAGGACCCCATCACATTCTTATGAAAGCATCGGCCTTTTATAACAACAGCCAGTCAACAAGTAGCATACACACATATGCATTGGGCTGTCTGTCCACTGCTCTCTTACCCTCTCTCTCTCCCTCCCCTCTGGCATACATGACAGCAGCAACGAGGACAAGCTGTTTTCCCTGCTGATAAATATTCCAACACACCGTGCCTGACAGGCTGGGTACACCAGGCAGGAATTGGGATGGACAGGTTGTGTGTGTGTGTGTGTGTGTGTGTGTGTGTGTGTGTGTGTGTGTGTGTGCTTTGGTTTGCATGCACGTGCACTTCTGTGTGTGTGTGTGTGTGACAGGCCGGCCTTCTCCATGGTGGCAGGGCTGCATTCTGAATCGCCTGAGACGCTCCCCCTGGTCAGAGCCTGTGTACCTAGACCTCTGTTGTTCCCACCTCTCCAGTCTTCCACCCCTCCACCCCTCTGCTCCCTGCCTCATCAGCTAACCCAGAGGAGGAGGGTTGGGCGCTGCTTTCTTGCCAGCCTGGAAATGCTGACATGCACAGGCTGGCATCCCTTCACTTGGAACAATCTCCCTTCTCTACACTCCTCTCTCCTCCCTCCCTCTTTTTCTCCCTTTTCCCTCGCCTTTCTTTTGCTGTCTAAACTACATGTCCAGCCAAAGCAGAAAATAGAGCGGGATATTTATAGAAAAATTAGATAGAGGGGGGATAGTGCCTCTTTTTCACCAGACACAGGGGATTATCTTTTATTATTCATGTCTCTACTTTCTTTCTTCCCTTTCCCAGCTCCTTTTTCTTCTATCTTTCTGCCCTTCTCCCATTTCCTTTCTTTATCGCCTTTTTTCTTTCTTTCAGCAGGCAGTTGCCAGTTCCTGTCCCCTAATTACCGTTCCTCTATGGATGGCTGTCCTCTTTCAAACCAAAGAGGCTTAACACAACATTATACAACAGAGAGGAACAACACATTTGGAGAGGGAAGGAAAAGTGGGGATGTGAAAATATGGTGAGACGTTACAGAAAAAGATTGGGGTGGGGGAGTGAGGGGGTATTAAAGAGGAAGAGTAAATAACATGGCATCACCAGTGTGGTTCACATTACTGTGTTTGTCGGCCTTTGAAATGAATTGATTAATGGAGGTGCTAATAATGAGAAGGATGTGCTGGAAAATCATATGTGTGCAGAGCGCTGGAGGTGAAAGTGTTGCCTAATGACACTGAGAGACTGTAATGAAAATACATTAATATGTTTATTCTCCATGGATTCATTCAAACAGGAAAAGTATGTTTGGAAGGAGTGTGTAACTCTTCCTCCCAGCAGATTTAATGCATATCTATACACATAGTCCAATATGGTATACAAGAGTGTGTGGAAGTAGTGGGCATGAGGCTCTAGTAGAAAAGATACTCATTATACAAGGTTTGAATAGAAGTGTTGTAATTATCACTTTATGAAAATTAAAACTACTCAAGTAAATATGTAAGGAATGGACTGTGTGTTTGTCCACTCTAATACAAGCTGCTGGTGTCAGCATGCCAGACTAGCTAGCTTATGACATACAGCAGTAACCCCACTTTACTTTTAGGCCTCAGAGTCAACATACCATCAGCAGGATCCGAAATTAACACCTGCCAAGCAAGGAAGCAAGTAAAGCAAGCAAGTAAATCTCAGAAGGCTCTCTGCTATACTGCCGGGTAAATGTTTTAACAAATAGTTGCATTACAAAACACTATGCTGGGAGTCTGTATCACATTTTGGTATAATTTACAGTCACACCCAAGGGTGTAAATATAAACCGTGCAGGCAGGGCAGTTGCAATTGCCATGGGGTGAGAAGGCCCACAAAGAGCGGGCCCTCTAACTTTATGTTGGGCCAAAAATGGGCCCTTGTGAGTGATTTAGATTACCACCATAAAAATATGCCTGTGTTCAAAGAAAAACTCACATTTCAAGACATTTATTGCCAAGTTGCTCATTGCCTTTTTTGCATGTTTTTGAACAAAATCAAAGAAATTGCTTAGGTTTCAAAGGCTTGTGAAAGGCATCAGTATACAGCACAAGAAAACCGATATCTTTCCAGTTTTCAAATGGTTAACAAATGGTAAAGTGAAGTGCATTCACTGCACTTGGTGTGCTGCTGCTTCCAACAGCATTCCAAAATTACAAACAGTTCAGTTTGTGCCAGTGCAACCCAGTCAAATTCTGAAGTCATTGAAAACCAGCGTTTGATCAGTGACTGATATCAGCCAAATCGTCCAGAGAAAATTTTGGCTTTGTTCGTTACTGAAAACCATGGAGAAGTTACATTTACACTAGGGGTGGGGGGAACAATCAATTCTTAGATGCATCATGTAGTGGACGTGGATGATTGGCATCAGCGGCATCAGTCAGTGATTGACTATCTTTGAGTGAAGGAGGCTGAACTCGACCGCAAGGGCAATGCAGCACCTGGACCAACCCAGTTTCACTCTGAAGTCATTGAAGACCGGTGCTTGGTCATTGATTTCTGTCATCAAACGCTGACAAAAAAAAGCCGTCCTTTCACGTCGGCATGAAATGCAGCCGGTCACTGTAATTGTTTAATGGCACCTGACGGTGTCATGGGGAAACGCCATGAGACAACAACAAAAGTTAAGGGGACGGCAACAACCACTGACTTCCCATTCTAGTCCAGAACACTTGCCAGTGTTTGCTTCCCGTAAGATTGTAAAGACAAAGCCTGTTCTTTTTTGCTAAACCCAACCACGTGCATGTGTTGGCAAAACCTAACCACGTGTTCTTGTACCGACATAGTGCTTTTATTTTGAAAGAGACTATATGCAAATTGTACATTTCCTGTGAAAACGGATGCATGCAATGCAATGCATGTAACAGGCTGAAGTTGACACAGTATCCCAGAATGTCAACAACCAACTTACCCAGGGTACCTTTTGCGTCATAACTAGATATGGAAAATCCATGAGCAAACATCGATATTTGATGAGGTCGGAGTGAAAATGTGTTGACCAGAGTGCGTTCATTAAATTACTGGATACATTCAAACTTTGCACCAAAAAGATAAACATATTTCCACCAAACTCATTTCAGTTAAATTACGAATGATCATCATAAGATGATAAAGGGAAGAAAAGAAGCCTGGATACTTAACTGCAAGACTCCAGGCATGCTCGTATGACATCAGCCAATGTCGTAACTACTGTCTGATCTTTGGAATCACACATGCCACCAACATGACTGTCAACAGAATTATATTTCATTTCACTAAATTGCTATTAAAAATGCATTCTTTACATCATTAGCTGCTAATGCTAACAATGTTGACCTCGGCTTGACTTTTCTTTGTGATAACTTTACTTTCAGCACAGTCACAAACATGTTTTGACCACAAACTCAATGTAAAGTTTTCTGGCAAAGGTACTAACTGTGGTGGGCACTTTTTTTTTTACAAAGCGGAAGGCTTAGAGGAGATGTTGGATTAGAAATTGTAGCTAGTTGGTACAAGAGGGGTTGGTTGAACACACTGACACACACATGAGATGAAGAGTAAATGTCACTTATAAAGATCAGGTTTTGACTGCCAAATTGAATTTAGAAAATTTCACACAATTAGTGACTTGGTTTGCTGACTTGTATCAGCATTATGTACATCTGTGAGTGTGTTTGTGTTTCGCAGGATGGGAACAGACTGTACAGTCCATGCACTTTTCTCACAGGTTTACTGTTTTCACTGCTCAGATAGATGCTGTCACTAGGATCTGTGGTTCCTTGTGGCTATACCAGAGTACGCACACACACACACACACACACACACACACACACACACACACACACACACACACACACACACACACACATACACACAAACCACTTCATGTGTCCCTCCATGATGCTGGCCATGTTCAGGCTGTTATGTTTCTCTGAGGTAGTAGAATATAGCTCTACTGTCATATTGGTTGTGTGTGTGTGTGTGTGTGTGTGTGTGTGTGTGTGTGTGTGTGTGTGTGAGCAGACCGATATACAAACATGTGTGCACACACACACACACACACAATATACAAACATGTGTGCGCACACACACACACACACACACACACACACACACACACACACACACACACACACAAGTGGGTGACTTCTCATGAACACATTTTGATGTTGACTGTAGTGACAGTGTTTCACTGTCAAAACGGCAACGCTGTTGTGTTTAGACTCATTACTTTCACAATGGCCGCCTCAATTCAGCTAACAGCAGTTGATTTGCTGTCAACAACATATGGGTTACACGGTGAGTGATGATTCGTGACTGATTCACAAATCTGAGCCCATGTGTCTGTGTCTTGTGATGAATTGAATCCTATTTGTATACAATATTTATCATTCTCTGTTTATAAAACATTATCAAATGAGAATGATAAAAAAAATATTTACTTTATAATAGATAATGTTGTAGGCTCTGTCTACACTGTGCAAAACAAAAAAAAAGATTTTTTTTTGCTCTCGTGTTGAAATTAAGAGGACTTTTTCTGAAAATATTCTGTTAGTTTGCTCCGGCCTGTTAAGGTATCTCTGTAGATAAAGTCAGGGACTGAGATGACTGCTGCACACACAGTAGTTTCTTACAGTATATCTGTAATGCTTTCATTTTCATAGGGTTCCACCAAACGGCGCATCTCTAAAGCCTCCAACAGACTGTGTGATTCTAGCAACTTATAAGTTTAGCACAAGCCACACTGTGCGAGATGGATCTAATAAACTTGGGTAAGTCATAGAGTATGATGTATGCAGACTGTATGATTACAGCACCTTCTGAATCGCAGGCTACGATGTACAATACATTAACCTCCCATACTGAGTGCTCAAGGATGCTGCACGGGTTATTACTTCTCCAATTGTCAATCAGTCAACCAATTTTATTTATAAAGCCCAATATCACAAATCACAATTTGCCTCACAGGGCTTTACAGCATACAACATCCCTCTGTCCTTAGGACCCTCACAGCGGATAAGGAAAAACTCCCCCAAAAAAACCCTTTAACGGCAAAAAAACCCAGTAGAAACCTCAGGAAGAGCAAGTGAGGAGGGATCCCTCTTCCAGGACGGACAGATGTGCAATAGATGTTGTGAAGCACAACATAGAGAGTCACATTAATAAATTACATTGAGCAAAGCATTAGTTCAGGCAGGACCCGATGTCAAGCTCAGCTCACATCCCAGCTACATCAGCTGATCTCAAGCAGCCCAATCAACTGATAGAGCAGCTGATTGATGGAAGGGGATCAGCTCATAGATCATATGATTCCTATCTATGCAACCACTTGGCAAATCTCATTCAGTATGCCATATACTGCTTTGGCCTGCCAACTGTTGCTGCTTCCTCTGCAAGCCTCTTTACAGCCTGCCAACACTGGTTTTCTTTTAGCAACCCTTCATGGCCTTTCCACCAATGCTTGTGGCACAGAACTTGGGTGTTTTTCACCCAAACAGTCCAGTGTTTCCCAGTGGTTTTTCAGTCATGGAACTTGGGAGTTTTTCGGCAACCCATTGCTGCTTTTACAGTGGCTTTTAGGTCACCAAAAGTGGGTGCTTTCAGCCAAAACATGATTTTTTACTAACCTCTTCCTATGTATTCAGTCTGAGTGCAGCTGACTGTACTTCCACATTATTGTGTATTCAACTGGAGTGTGTTGAGATTGAACTTACAGTCATTTAAGGATAGAGCATCTTCAGTCTTGACATGCGGTCTGTGTGTGTGTGTGTGTGTGTCTGTGTCTGTGTGTCTATGTAGAAGGTTGTTCCTTTGTTCCTCTGAGCCAAGGCATTGGGGAACAGGATTCTTACTTTCGTCTCACACCAGTGAACAGGTGTGGGGGGTCAGGCGTCTAGTGTGTGTGTGTGTGTGTGTGTGTGAGAGTTTCTGTTGAACATGTCGAGACGTGGCGCTCAGTGGCATGGAACTGATTGCCCTGCCAAACCCTGACAATTACCATCCGGGCTTGGAGACATCACCACACACATACACACACCTTCCAATTCCAGGCTTCAGGCCCCCCCCCTTCCACTCTCCAGCCCAGCACCCAGTGGTGCTTGTCATTCTCTGACCATCATGCAATGGAGGGAGATATGTGAAACAGTATGATATACTTTGCTAGTAATGTCCTTTCTCTGCATTTCTACATAGCGTTCTTGCTTTCTACACATTTGTCAGGCCTGTCTCACTACACAGAGCACTACCAAAGTGATGTTGGTACAGTAATGGTATTACACACTGAAGTTACAGGTGTTATCTGTGGGGAAGAGAAGGCTGACCAGAGTGTTGTACTGCTTTCATGTGTTGTTAGAATTATCATAATTGGCCATTCAAAATATGCACAACCTGACAAACAGCTCAATACAGTAGGGAAGAGGAATTTTCTGTGTAAACCAAGGTACTGTGAAGTGACAGCAAAGACCTTTGTTGATCCCATATGGGCGATGGGCAATATATTGATTATACTCAGTGTATTGCAACTTGTTCCTCGTATGATGTATGACATGACTGTATTGCAAACATTATAAATTGTCATGTATTTTTTTTATGCCATCAGCATGAGACTCACACACACACACACATACACACTATGCATATGCTACATTTTTCATCTACGCCACTGTCTCAGATACGAATATTACACTTTTATTGCACTACTTTTATTCTAAAGATTTAGTTTGGCCTATTAGTTACAGTACTTTTGTACAATAATATAAATTTGTTGCTAGGTTATATTATTATAAGTTACAATAAGCCACCCAGCAGTATTTAAGTTAATAAAATGACCACCTTTATCTGCTGCAGCATCAGTGTTATAAACACATTAGTTGTTAAGGAAAAGCTAAATTGTTGTTACAATTGGCCCAGGTCTCCCCTATCTGAAAATACTGAGTTAGTCTCTCAGAATAATGAGTAACGTTCTGAAAATAACTAAGACTTACATTTTAAAATAACATTAACATTAATTAAGAGACAAAAACATTTTTTTAGTTTATAATGTGAAGAATCGTAAAATGTCACTTTTATGTGGTAGTTCAGACATCAACAGTGATGATGTGTTGTTGAATGTTTGCATCAAAAGTCCTACAGTTCACTCAGTGTGATGATGTGTGTGACAGTGTGGGGGCTGGAAAGCTGTTCAGATTGCACATTCACACATTCAGTAAGAACTAAAAGGTTCATGGTAATGTTAGTGATGTGTGGGGGCTACCTCACCTTCAAAAGATAAACAGCACCACTTTATTTCACGTGCGCTCCTTTTGAGCTATTAAGTTACGGGAAACTTAATCAACTTTGTGAAAGCTGCCTGTGACATATTCTTAATTAACTAATTCAGAATTTGCTACAAGCAGATTTAATAAATAGTAATAGACATTTTATCACAAGTTCCTCTTGCATCATATCTTGTGAAATATCACTTCCATGAATCTGTTCAGACGTACAACGACAGATCAATGAGGTGAAGCTGTGCTGCGTGCGGCAGGCAGAGCGTGTGCAGAGCGTTGTACAGTCTGAACGTCAAATTTAAGAGAAAAGCAACATACTGTCAGAAAAGCAATATCACACTCGAACTCGTGATGTTATACTCATATATCGTCACGGCTGTGATTGTCTTTGGCACTCTATCTATCTAACTAACTGTCAAACGAAAGCTTCAAGCACGCACAAAAACATCAACACTTCTAGCCCAAAAATAAAAGCACCACTGTTTCCACTTTTTTTAATTTAAATATATGACAATACTTTGAATTTATTAACCTACTCCTTGATGGCAAGGTGGTGCAGTAGTTAGCATTGTCACCTCACAGCAAGATGGTTAGTGGTTCAACATCTGGGTGGGGGGTTCAAATGCCGTGGGGGAAGCCCCTCTGTGTGGAAGTGCACATTCTCACTGTGTCAGCAGTGGTTTTCTCTGGGTTCTCCAGCTTCCTCCCACAGTCCAAAGACATGCAGGTTAGGTAAATTGGTGACTCTACATTTGCCATAAGGTGTGAATGCAAGTGTGAATAGTTGTCTGTCTGTATGTGATGGTCTGGCGACCTGTCCAGGGTGTACCTCGCTTCTCACCCAGTGTCAGCTGGGATAGGCCCCAGCCCCCTCTCAACCTCTAACAGGATAAGTGGTTATGGAAAATGAATGATTGAATTAACCTACTCCTGAACATCAGCAAAACTACAGTGGTGATAATGGACTTTGGGAAGAAGCAACCAAGGAACTACGCTCCACTTAATATCAACGGATCTTTGGTGGAGAGGGTGGATAGCTTCAAATACCTTGGTGTCCACATCACTAAGTGCATGACCATGGCACTGCATGCCGACTCAGTGGTAAGAAAAGCAAGGCAGTGACTGGTAGTTTTCACTGCTTTGATTTTCTCATCACTGAGATTTTGTCAATTAAATCAACACTGCAGCTGAAAGACTGGGAAATGTATAGAGCTGTAAAGTTATCCACCATGGTACCAGTTTGGCTTTAGCTCATCGTAGCTGACTTGCTTGTCGAATGTTTGGTCTGTGACGTTATAGGTCAACCGGAAAAAAGGTCCAATACCAGCAAGCTGAAAGGGGGAATATCACCGCCTACCACTGTGGAGTCAGATATATTTCGGTCAATTAATCAGTTCCCCTCCTGTGCTTGTATACTGGGACAAGGACAGTAGTTCAGTTAAATGGCCTAGTCGAGCTATAACTGTAGCTCAACTTAACTGTGTGTACTGAATGTGAATTCTGACTCTAGTCCGTCAGGAGCAAAGGTGGACATGACAAAGTGCCTGACCTTTGGCACAATAAACTGCTGTTGGCTTCCTGTTTCCTGACAACAAGGGAACATCAATATTAGCCAATATACGGCTTGTTAGACAATGTCTTTGGGATGAACAGTTACCTCCCCCAGAACGCCATCAGGCCAAAAGGAAACAGTAAACTTACTGTCGATGTGTCAGGGGATGATCTTGTTGTTTCTCCTGATAATGCTATTTGTTAACAACAAATGTGTGACATCAGCAGGTAGGGAGCTGGTTAGCTGTTAGCAGGTGATGGCCAGAATAACAGCTAATGGAGGTTGCTTTGAGTTACATTATGATGCATTTAAGCTCTATTCAGAAAAACTGAGTATTGGGTGAAGGTAAATGAAAAGTTCATGATGTGTTCAAATGTAATCTTGTCAAATGTAGTATCTGGCAAGAAACTTGAATAAATATAGTTATTTGAATGAGAAATTTCTTGATGTTTTCACAGAGGGAATGCTTGAACAGCATACTGTGTACAGAATGTCATTTATATTGCTTGCTTGACCCCAGTATGTTATTACTAGCTTCAAATCTGTGTCAGACAATCCTCAGCCTGTATGAAAAACCCATTCAGTACAGTTTTGCATCTTAAGTAAAGGTAACACATTGGGTCATGGGTTATGTTGAGAACTACCCTAAGATGTAGCATATCTATGTGCCTGTTGCTGATGTGTATAGACGTGCATATATGTGTGCATGTGCACACAAGTACGTGTTCACAAGCATGAATGTTCAGCATGGCTATTTTGTGCCCACCGTCATTATCGCTGTCCTTAAGTGGAACTATCCATTAAATATACTAATTTTTGCTGGTGGAAGCTCTGGCAAGGTAATTGTTAAGCTTGTTGAGTTTGACAGTTTGCCTTGTTGTGTTTGTAGCAGACTCACTCTCTCTAAGTACACACTTAACACGAAAAAACCTGCGCGCTACATGGCTTGTTTATTTTGCTCAGTCTGAAATAAAGGCTTCAACTCTGTCTCTTTCAGACTGAAACCATATGGCAGCAACTTCAAGTTCCATTTTAACATCACAAGAGACATATGCTGTATTTATGGGTGACTGGATAGAACTCACATGTATCTTAATAGAAGTTGGAATGCATGCATGTGATGTGCTACATATCACCTCTTCACTTACATACATTGTACAGTGGGGTCAGGTTTGTAGATTAGTAATTTGTAACCATGGATCCTCTCATATCAAACTGATGAGTCTGTTTTCATTTAAATGTATTTAGACGATGATTCAGTGATACTCTGAATTCACATTCAGCATGATAATAATGATATATACAAGTACAGATGTGAGATATCTGATGACAATAATTCAATCTAACATTTCTGATTCACTGGCTGACTGTTATTTTGAACAACAGGCCAATATCAAGCTACAATGTCGGTTAGCCCTTGTTATGTATGTTCCATGTGGTCCACCTCTGTGAGTGGGACTGACCCTGCAGAGCACTGGACAACTTCATCTGTATGTTTTCTTCTGTTTCTTTTAACCGTCACAAGTCTCCATGCAGTGAATACATTTGGAAAGACCTCAAAATATAACAAGCTTGACAATGAGGCTGTTGTGTAGCTCTCCATCTCCCACCCCTCTTCTCCCCTCGCCAGTACAGGAAGTACCAATCTGCCTCCTCTTAACTTGATCCATCCATGCATTCCAGGGTGTAGGGTTATACTTGCGTAACTTGAATTTTCCAAAATGGAGTTGTGGTGGGTTGTTTTTCCACCACAATCCTTCAGAACAACTTTGACTGATTGACTGTTTACACTTTATAATCAGAATATTTGCCTGAACTGAATATTGCATCCCAAGATGGGCACTTATGGGGCGGCAGTAGCTCAGTCCACAGGGACCTGGGTTGGGAACTGGAGGGCCGCCTGTTCAAGTCCCTGTCCGGACCAAAATATGGAGCGTGGGCTGGTAGCTGGAGAGGTGCCAGTTCACCTCCTGGGCACTGCCGAGGTGCCCTTGAGCAAGGCACCGAACCCCCCAAGTGCTCAGAGCGCCTGTCATGGGCAGCCCCACTCTGACATCTCTCCACTTAGTGCATGTATAGGTCCAGTTTGTGCATGTGTGTGTTTGGACCTGTGTGTAATTGACAACAGAGTAAAAAAATTGAATTTCCCCTCAGGGATTAATAAAGTATATAAAATTATTAAAACAAAAAAAAAAATAAATAAATAAATAAATAAATAAAACAACATCCGCGGCCATGTTTTGATTTTCTATTTTTGGAAGTGGACCATTTATTAGGTACCCTGTTGGAATATATATAGTATATTGTTTGGATAGTAATTTGCTACACTCTAAGGGTCTCATTCATGAAACGTGTGCAAAACAATTTGTGTGTAAACTGTTCACAGAGGGAAATTTATGTGTATTTTGGCATTCATCAATATGTTAGTAGTAGCTCTGATCATTTTGTAGGTATTAACAAAATCTACACCTGCTTCTGACTGCTTGTAGTGCTTGTGTAAATAAGGAATGCAAATAAAAACATAGAAATTACAATTTCAATTTTTATTGTACTGTTATGTTCACAATACGCAGATGCTAAACATGACAAAAGATTAGAAATATAACACATTTAGCTAAATTAGTGGGCATTTGGCAGACATAAGCTTCAGATTAGGTTTCCTAAAAATGTGAATGAGTTACTTAATTCGACTTAATACATTTTTTTCTCTCTCTCCCTCTTTCTTTGTTTGCCCCATGCACTCCCGACAGGGGAATGGAACCCCGACGCGCAGCGGAGTTATTTTTCAACAGTCAATGGCTCACTATACATTATCCCGCTTAGAACATGGCTTACTACTAAAACATTCAAATGTTACAACTGGTATCAATATTATTAAATTGCTGGCAGAGTGTATTGACAGAGGAGAAGCGTTCACCAGACAAACGGGAGCAGAGGAGAGGATTTTACTCCACTTCTCCCAGTCGGAGATGCTTGGTGTCCAGTAGCTGCGAAGGCTGCCCTCACATTTATGGCCAGTGACCTACATGATCTCCCTGCTCTCCAGGCCAGCTTTGGAGAGCTGTGTGGACTAACGTTAACTGATTTTGACCCTCCTTACTCTAAGGCCGTTGCAGTGAAAAGTCCAGTGTTCACTTAGATGGGCGTAATTTAGCTGGGTGATGTCCGTCAATAGCTGCCTCCATGAGAAGAGAACAGAAGGAAGGGAGGGGGTTATCACTGTCTGAGGGCTGCCGTAGAATGGCAATGAGGATGTCAGCCGACCAACACTCGCTACCGGGTCCCTGGTTGCAGCGATTTGTGATGCTGGCCAGCTAGGAGTTAACTAGCAGCCAGTACAGTACAGTCCTCTCTCGTCTAGCTAACATTTAGCCGTGTAACTTACTAATCCATTAGAAAGAAAGCTAGCTGGACAACAGTTCTGAAGCCTCTTTGGTCACGGAGCTCCCTCTATCTCTTGAACGCCTGACTGGGGTTTACTCTTGTTTTTTCTCTTCTTTTATCACTCTCCTTTTTGCTCTTCTTTGCCTCCTCAGACAGAGGAGCTCGTTTTCTTTCGCTAGACCGTTTTTCACTTGTTTCCAAACTTTGTCTGTCTGCCGTTGCGTTTGTGACTCAACTATCTCATGCCTAATTCCTCATAAGGACCAGCTCCAGTCCCTGATTGGCTGACTGACCAGTTTCACAATAGAATGTGCCAGGGCTGACGTCAAAACCCGGAAGTTTAGCATCGCGCTGGTTCCCGGAAGAGAAAGTGAATGTGATTTTTGCATTGCGTTTTGGATTATGTTAGAAAATAAGCTCTGTGGCTAACACAAGTTTATGATACTTACAGGTTTTGTTCAGCGAGATAATCTTCACATAAGAACACCTTTCATACCGCATTTGAAGCTTAAATGCAATTGCCAGAAGTAAAAAGCTAACGTTAGGCTTTAACAGACTACATGACTACTCCAGGATCGCATGACTCTTTACGTCACCGTCACTAAGCTTACAACTGATTTTGGCCGCTTTATTTTAAAAACATTGTATAATGGGGAAATCGGACTGTTTAAGCTAAATGAAAAGCTGTAATGGCGGACTGCCAGCACTCTCGCCTGTTTGGGGGTGATGACGTTTAATGTACCCGACAGGGTTTGTAGTCATATTGAGCAACTTGTTAGCAACCGCCTTTTTTTACGACACGTAAAAGCTTCAAAATTCACAAGTAGGGTATTTACTGACGTGTTTTTGTCATAGAACAAAACCCGAAACTCGCTTAAGCTTTTGTTAACCACAGACCTTATTTGAGGCATTTTACCAAAATCCCATTCAAAAAACGTATTGACTTTTAGACGAGAGAACCAGAAGTGCTAAAGGCGCTAACGGAGTTCCGGGTTTACTGGCACACTCTATACATGACGCATTTCCTGCCGTAAAATTTCGCCCTGGTGGCAGAAGCTTATTACAAAGATTGCAAAGCCACTAAGTAATGTGGTAATAAGTATGTAAATGCTGATAGTCTGATTTTACTGTGGCCACTACCCTGTGCAACCCACATTATTTTCATAATGATATATTTAGGAAAAGACGCTATCTGTTGCCTCTTTAAATAATGTGACAATTGTTCAATTTATATTAAAACCTTGTGGGGCACCATTCCCGAAAAAGGAAAAATGATAGCCAGTTAAAGATATCAGTCTCAAAAAGTTCACTGAAATATAAATTTGGAATTTTGATTAATAATTGAGTTAATAACAATAACCAAATTTAACAGTAAAGCCTGATGGATTTTGAAGTTTTTGACGTAGCAGAGGTTGACTATTCATTCACTCTTGTGCAGCATTAAAAAGACAGCAAGTATGATTCCAAAGATATATATTTATATAAAAAAAGCAAAACCAAAATACACAAATTTAACTAGGTAACTATGTACTATATACAAGCTTGGTGTATATGTGTGTGTATGTGTATGTGTAGAGAGAGAGAGAGAGAGAGAGAGACAAAGGCGGGTGTGGTAATCAAAGGGCCGTTTGGCCTACAAAACAAAATGGCTGACAACAGAGAACAAGATGGTAGAATCAAATCTGGCCTCAGATCGGCGGAGGTGTTTGTCTGACCGTGTTGTCAAGAGAGACAAAGGAGAAAAAAAAGTGGGAACTTTGATTTGCATCTTGGGTGTAAATCTGTTGAAAGCCTACATGTAACTGAATCTATGTGAATGCGATATGTTTTGCAGAGGGTCTGGATTAGTGCAGAGGATGTTTAGTTGCATGCGAGATCTTGTCTGTGAACAGCATTAGCATACTAACATCACTTAGCTTTGGCAAAGCCAACTAACCAATAACCTAACTGCAAGCAATCACAACAATGCCTCAGTAAACAGCGTTAAACCACATACAACAAGTGAAACAGTCTTGCTTATCCTGTACAGCTGTGATAAAGCTATGCCCAGTTGTTACATTACCAATCCTGGAATGGATGGAAGAAAGAGTCGTTTTGTGGTGTGCTTCTTTTGTTAGCCGGCAAAGGAAGGCTGGAAAGAGTTGTGGTTCCAGAAGCAAGCAAGCAAGCAAGCAAGCAAAACTTTATTTGTAGCACAATTCATTCCAGGTGGAAACACAATGTGCTTCACAGAGCATATGCCATCATAGAGGTTGCAGTTAAAAAGTTTACAATGTGCATGAGCACATAAGTAAGCACAGTTAAAAATACTACTACTACCAATAATAATAACAATAAATGTGATTTAAAAAACCCACCAAAAGTGGAAATAAAATTAAATAAAAAAATAAATAAATAAATAATTAAAACCATCAGTCATTAAAATAATGTTAAGCCATTAAGTTTAAAACATTAAAACCATAAAAGTCAAAATAAAAATAATAAAAAACAAATATGATGAAGACATAAGTAAAACCTATAAAATACACATAAAAATAATAAAACCAGTAAAATCAGACTACTGAAAGGCATGGCTAAAAAGGAATGTTTTGAGTTTTGATTTAAAAGATAGAAATGTTGGAGCACACTTAATATGACTGGATAGGCTCTTCCATAGTCTAGGAGCGTAGGAGCTAAACACAGCCTCACCAATTTTCGTGGAGACCCTGGGAGTAACCAGACGACCTGTCCCAGTTGACCTGAGGGGTCTACCTGGCTCATAGAATCAAAGCATGTCAGAGAGATACTGAGGTGCCAGACCATGCAGGGCCTTAAAAACAAGTGCTAAAATTTTAAAATCAATTCTAAATTTTGCTGGGAGCCAATGTAAGGACCTTTAAACAGGTGTTAAATGCTCATACTTCCCTTTTCTCATTAAAACTCTAGCAGCAGCATTTTGGAGCAGCTGCAGTCGGTGAAGGTGCTTTTGAGGTATTCCCGTGAGCAGTGCGTTGGCGTAGTCTAGTCGACTGGAAATAAAACCGTGGACGAGTTTTTCAGCGTCACTCTGGAATAAAAAGCTCCTCTTTTTAATATTTTTCAAATTATAAAAATCTGTTTTAATTATGCTGCTAATATGGCTCTGGAAAGTGAGGTCAGCGTCCAGAATGACGCCAAGGTTTCTAACCTGTGTGACACTTTCAAGTGACATTTGAGACAGTATAAAAGATATTTCCTTTCTGTGTGCCTTTGCCCTGATAACCATTATTTCTGTTTTGTCACTGTTTAACTGTAAAAAGTTACTGGACATCCAGCAATCGATATCCTTGATGCATTCAGTAAGAGTGTCAATAAGGCTCAGGTTATCGGGAGACAGGGAAACGTATAATTGAGTGTCGTCGGCATAATTGTGGTAACATACATTGTGTTTCTTGATTAGTTGACCCAGGGGCAACATGTACAGATTGAATATTAATGGACCTAAAATTGACCCCTGGGTAACACCACATGAAATTAAAAAAAATATTGGAGCTAAAATTCCCAAGAGAAACACTAAAATCACAGACCCTACCATTGTCACTATTTATTCTTAAATCATTAACAACTTTGACCAAGGCTGTTTCTGTACTGATTGGTATAGATCATGAATGTCGTTGGCTGCTAGGTGATCGTTCAGCTGCTTGTGTACGATTTTTTCAGTAATTTTGCTTAAAAACATCAGGTTTGGAATTGGTCTGTAGTTGTTGATAATGGAGGGATCTAAAATGGGCTTCTTTAAAAGTTGTTTAACTATTGATGATTTTAGTGAACTGGGGAAAATCCCAGATTGTGAAGGAGTATTTACAATACAGAAGCAGTCTTTGTTGTGTCCTTCATTCCAAAGATGCAGATCCGAGGAAGCTGGTCGCTTTGGGTCCTTGCAGAGTTAGATGCTGGATTGCTAACTCAATTTGGTTCTCCTGATTGCTGGAAAGTTAGTTGCAGTCCTTGTGTTTGCATACTAATGTATCTGGTTTCCAGATTTTTGCTCCTGCTGTGAACAAGGGCGAGTCGTGGTCCAGGAGAAAGAGAGTCTGTGAGCAATTAAGAGTGTCAAATAGCTCTCTTTGTTTGAAGAACAAAGAGTATGCGGAGAAGAAAAGCCTTCACAAATCCAGTTTAGATTTTAACAAATGACAACTCGCCTGTGGTCCCGTGAATCCCAACACGCCTATCCACAGTATTTATCACCTCCTTATACAGCAGTGCACGTGGATACCCACTAGGTGTCCTGGATTGTAGACTACTTGACTGGCTGACCACAGTATGCGCGCTTGCAACACTGTGTGTTAGACAGAATGGTCAGCAATACCGGGGCCCCGCTGGGGACTGTCCTCTCTCCCTTCCTCTTCACCCTCTACACCACGGACTTCAGCTATTGCACCGTGACCTGCCATCTTCAGAAGTTTTCTGATGACTCTGCCATAGTTGGATGTATCAGCAAGGGTGATGAGGATGAGTACAGGGCTGCTGTGGCATGACCATCTGCAGCTCAACTTGACAAAGACACCAGTGACCCCTGTTTCCACCAAGGGGGTCAGTGTGGACATTGTAGAAGACTACAAGTACCTGGGGGTAAACACTGACAATAAACTGAAATGGGCTGAGAACACTGACGCTCTCTACAGGAAGGGCCAGAGCCTTCTATTTTCTGAGGTGACTGAGGTCCTTCAACATCTGTCAGACTATGCTTAGGATTTTCTATGAGTCTGTGGTGGCCAGTGCTATTGTCTATGCTGTTGTGTGCTTGGGCAGCAGGCTGAGGGTGGTGAACACCAACAGACTAAACAAACTAATCCGCAAGGCCAGTGGCATTGTGGGAATGGAGAGAGAGGAGAGAGGAGGAAGCTGTTACGAACTATCTTGGCCAATGTCTCACACCCACTCCACCATGTGCTGGTCAGGCACAAGAGTACTTTCAGTGGGAGACTCATACCACCAAAATGTACCACTGAATGCCACAATAAATCATTCCTGCCTGTGGCCATCAAACTGTACAACTCCTCCCTCTGAGTGGCCCTTATGTCACCCACTGTCAACAACTTAACCAGTAAATTATTACATATATATTCACAGTTCACTGCTGACTTAATACAATGATCTGTGCAATAACTAACAGTGTTATTACTCTGTGCAATAATTTAACTTGTGCAATAACCCTACCTTCATACAACATACAAGTCTGTATAATATTTTTTTTTACCTTTACTGTATGTATTCTGTTTATTATCTTAACCTTATTCTGTTTATTATCTATTTTTGGCACTGTATCTGTGTATATTTTATAGGTTACTATTTATATTTGTTTGCACTATATGATATATCTTTCTACTCTTGTAAGGAGCACCTGTAATACCATCAGTTTCCCCCAGGATCAATTAAGTATCTCTGATTCTGATATGGTGGTCACGGTCTATCCATGGGCAGAGATGTATGCTAGTTGCTGAGTAGTAGGAGTGTGCTTGTCAATTTACAACTGATTGGCATTCATGAACAAACACGTGCCTACTATCAAATCTGAGTTTCCCACAGCATTCATGAATCTAGTGTAGATTTTTAGTATCAAGGTTTTTTTATGTGCAAATCTACTACAGATTTACTAACATTTTATGAATGAGACCTTCAAAGCACAGAGTGTAGTCTGGGCACAGATGGAGCATCAGAAGTTTAGGGGCAGTGAAAGTGAAATTTAACCATTCACTGAGCTGGGTCTAAGAGCTTGCATTCATTCACCTCTGCAGGAGTTTCTCTCGTCATTAATTAATCACATCTAGTCAGCTTTGATAGGATCAACTTATCAGTCATCCAGCCTGCAACTCATAACTATATAAGCTATATCAGTGCTACAATTCCATGAGCTGCTGAACCCCAGTTCTTTCCTAGGTTTTCATTACAACAGGAGTGAAAGCCTCATTTCCACACAGTTTTGTTTTCTGTCTGTATTTTTGTGTACTTTACATAGTACGACCCTGGTGGTCAACCCAAAGAAATGCACCTCTGTACAGGTGTATAAAAATGCCATCACACAAGTAGTGGAAAAGTTTATTGACAGTATGTTTTGGTGTCCAGTATTGTGGAACTATGTCCATGGAACATTCTCAAGACCAAAACAGGACCATTAATGTATGGCGACAAGTAAGTGAGTTAAAAGACCTATGATCTGCTATGCATGCACTCTATATGTCAAAAGATTAGCATGCTATCAATGTTAGCTAGCTAAACAGCTGTTAAATTTTTCACTCTGGGAAATAATGTATAAATTGAACTTGAAATTCATCAATCTATTAGCTAATTGTTTTTTATGCTAACTCTCTATAGCACATTACATACTGTCTGTCTAAAATCTGCCAGTTCAGTTTAAAGGCCCATTTATGCTCCCTTTATGTACAAAAATGTATACGTCCGTTTCAAACAATGTTACCGTCACTGCCCACATACTTCCATGCGCCCTTTATGTTGGCATGGATGTTAACCAATATATCCACCAGGAGGCAGCCCAGCATCAAAAGTTTATGACAACAAACTCAAAAACAAACATCCTAACTGTGGAGGAGATATTGATAATGTACCTCTTGCATAAAAGACAAAAACAGAGGCAGTGTTGTAGGAGGCGGTGGTCGGTGAGGCCGTTAACTACATCGCGACTGGAGGACGGAGAATTCTTTTCTCTAGTACTGCCGATGAGAGAAATTGAATTGTTATTTCTTCTTTGTGTCTCGCTAGAGCTACGTATTGGGTAGTGGCAACACTGCCCCCACGGTTCCCGGTGGTACTGCTCTGTTTGGCCCGTATCCGTAAGCTTTATAGAAACGTGCAGAAATACGGACGAAATGAACGCGGAGCATGGACAGAAGGCTTCATCTGTATCCGGATCCGTATTTAACATTGAGCATAAATGGGCCTTTATAATGTACTTATGGCAAATTCTGAGAGGAGGAGTTTTGCAAACACATTAGAGATCATAGAGGTTCTCATATGAACGAATGCACTTCTAGTTTTGACTCGCATACATACACAAAGCTATGTAGAAACAAGTCATTAGGCTACAGGACAACAATCACTGCTATCTGCTATCTTTTGTTGTGGTTGACAGTCCAGTCATCCTTGTCCTACAAGTGTTTAGTGTTGTTGCTTTTAAAACCCTTTTCTAGTTGCAGTGTTGGGGGTGACATGTTACAAAAGTAATGTTACAAAAGTAAAGTGTTACAGTAACGCATTATGTTTTAGCAGTAACAAAGTAATGTAACACGTTACCAACAAGATTTCGGGTATTATTACAATTACTGTGTCACGTAATATGTTACCATCCCAAATAAACAGATTATTTTTTATTTCATTTATCCACACTGACCCACACCACTCCACTTCCACCAGTGTGCCACCAGAAAAAATATCACCCAAAGATTATTAAGTCTCATGTCATTACAGACAACACTATATAAGCGTGCCAGTGACAGGCACATCTGGCTCATGCCATACTAGGCATTATCATGTTCAGTGTGTTTCCATTAGTACACCTGCAACGTATACAACATATCCGATTCTGCCTCTGCATCCCAAGGCTGCTTGAAAGGAAGCAGCAGGGTTAGGAGGTAGCCTCCTGTGTGTTTTCTCATCTCAGTGATCTGCACATCTGGTTGATGTTAGTAGCCGATATGTTGAATATGTTTCCATTCACATCCTCTACAATTGCAGAGCAACAACGACCCGTTGTTATGCGTAACTCTCTCTGCAGTGCTGCTATAGATGACTGGCACACTGGGCACCAGCAGGTTGTTCTTCTAGCTCCAGTGTATTAATTTGCATTCATCATAGTGACTTGCATGCCATTCCATTTGTTGTGCTGACCTCAAGATTAGTTTATCGTGTTTCATACCACAGGCTCACAAATATTTATCCATATCCCATAATTGATCAGACATTGATCCTCTGCCTGACCTTCCCTGTATCCAAGACTATCCATTTATTTTAAAAGGTCTAGGCTATTAAATTGTTCTATATCATCACGCTTTTAATGATATAAGCAGAGGATTTTAATATTTTAATTTAGTGGTAACCACTGTATGTGAATACATGAAGGGGTCAGGCCTGGGCAGTGCTGGATTTGAAATGAACTGTAATAAACTGGAGCTTCTGCACATGAATTACCTGCTGTGAAACAACATGACCATTATCTATTTGAAATAAACTATTGGGAAGGTTATGAAAAGGACTGTATATTGGGTTGATTCAATATGAGTTATGTTTGATTCGCCCCTGGGCGTCGGTCAGGACACAATGATGAGAGTTTGGATGCAGTTTATGGTATCTTTACTGCTTGTTGGTAAGGCACAGTACAGGTATACAGGCATGGGTCATGGATGGATAGAGTTGTACAGTGCTGTTGTTTACGTATGTGTGCGTGGTTTCTGCAATAGATATAAAACAGGAATAATAAAAATGAATGAAAACATTATAAGCACTATTACTGATACAATAAACAACAACAGTTTTCTACAGTACACAATATCAACCCATGTGTCTTAGCTTAACCCCACACATTACACCATATAATTTCCTCCAAACTGCACAGTAACTATTACAACACAAATATTAATCCCTACAGTCATATACAACGCTCAACAAGCTTAATTGGACATCAAAGGCAGACTGCTTTAACCTCGCGAATGGTAAAATGGCTGCGCTTACTAACATAACACATGACCAAACTGACCACAGATCTGCTATTGTGAATGAGACATGCACATAGAAATATTCACATAAACACCCCAATACATATATGAAAGAAATATGACACATATGTTTGCATAGAGCACATTATGTATAACGCTGAAGTTACAGAGCTCAGAACTACTATTGCAATTGGTCTCAATCAAAACCTTAAACTTAGCTAAGCAGGTAACACAGTAAAGCAGTCATATCAAACAATAGTGCAAATTAATAAACAGAATGAATAATCTACTTACTCTTGTCAAAGACGCACATGAGAACAACAATGCTGCACAACGGAGAGTTCTAATTTTGGAAAGTAAACGTGGAGAGTAAACGTGACTGGAGTCTCCTCCGTGACTTATATGAAAACACTGTAGAAGAAGAAAGACGCATCAGGTATCATGGACAGTGGTACAACACCGCCCCCAAGTGGTCATAAACACAGAACCCAATATGGCAAGCAATAAACGAAAAATATATTTGGAGCCTTTCTAACATAAACATTAGTTCTTCTGAGGTCATTTTGGTGAAATTTCTGTCTCTGTTTATCAGACTAAAAATGAGACAAGAATTAGCTAGCTAGCCACCCCACAATCCCTCCACCTCGCTGCCCACTGCTATGGATGGCTTCACTGGGAGGAGAGCAGGCAGCAGCTCTGGAGATGGACCTTCAGTTAGCGGCTGTAGTGGTTGGAATTTGGTGAGCACAAAACCCCAGTGCTGAGAGTCACAGCAGGCTGGTGGCCAGCAGCAGAACTAGGTCTAACCTGTGTAACAGCAGCAACAGAAAGTTTGCTGATCCAGCTGGGAGTTGGGGCTGTTCTGGCTGGATTCGGGTGCTGGGTCGTTGTCCATCCCAACACATTCTTACTTCGATCTTGTTACATATCAACGTTTGGTCTTGGACTTGATATGATATACAAAGTATCCTGGGTGCCTTGGTTGTTAAAGTTCTGGGATGCCATGTCAACTTAAGCCTGTTACATGCATTGTGTGTTTTCAAAATACAACAGGAAATGTACAGTTTACATACATCCTCTTTCTAAATAAATGCACTATATGCATTATATGTCAGTACAACACCTCGAATTTATGTTTTCAGTTGAACTGATGTTTTGTTCAACAATAAATACATGTGATTAAGTTTAGCCAACACACACACACACACACACACACATACAGTTGGGTTTAGGCAACAAAAGCACATGGTTGGGTTTAGGAAAAAAGAACAGGGTTTGGCTATATAGTCATACGGGAAGTGAACACAGGCCTCCCAGGTGAAAGTTGGTGGTTGCTGGACCCATCCACCACCACTCCCTCCCACCCTACTTGGACTTCCGCCACTTTAACTTTAGTTGTTGTCCCGCGACTTTTCCCCCTGACGCCACCAGGCACCATTAAACAGTAACAGCAACTGTCTGTTTATTATGCCGACATGAAAGGACAGCTTTTTTTTGTTGCTGTCTGATGCCAGAAGTCACTGACCAAGCGCCAGATTTCGATGACTTTGGAGTGAGACTAGGTTGCTGCCAGCTAAGGACACACTGTAAATCGAGGCTCTACTTAATGCTACATAAAAATGAATATGAATTAGCTGTAGCCATGAGCTATTAGCTCCACTTAGCAGAGGGATAAACGATTAGCAACATTTTCTCTCCATCTCTGAAATGCTTTCCTGATATTGATAAGTGTTTTATTTTGTTTATTGTCAGACTCTTTTACAGCCTCCCTTTTTGAGAAGTCCTCCTTCCTTTTTTGAGTTGCTTTGCAGTATAGCAGTTGTTGCCAATGCCGGAATAGCAACTTTCTTTGCAGGACTCTCTGCCATTGAATCAGGCTTTTATCACCTGAGGGGACATGCCCATACATCTGCATTTGTAGAACAGAGAATAGGAACCCCTTTTCTCTGAAATAACCTGTGATTGGTCACAGTCTCCCGTTGTATGCTTTTCTAAAGCCTGAAAACAGTGCCAAGAGGAGGCACAGACATCTAGCTTTCTCCCACACCACTTAAATTACAATATGCTCAAAGTTTAGGCTGGGAATTTTGCCCAATGATGCCAAAATAAAAGTGCCGACTCTAGCTGTAATTAAGACAGGTGCAAATGATATTTGAGACAAAGTTTAAAGCTATATCATAAAAGTACCATGGAGAGGGAGAGGATGAGAGAGAGAAACAAAACAAAATAATAATGTTATCTGCTAACTGTTTGGAGCACAGAAACTGAGATACTACTCAGAGCTTTTTTTTTTAATTTCTCTTTTAATGACAGATGTTAGTGATATCATATATGGTCCATAAACAGGAGAAGTTGGAAGGTACTCTTTTACTCCTCACCTACCACTATTATGTTGATGATACCCAGCTCTACTTGTCAGTGCTTGTCCCATCTGATACCTAGGTGGAGGATTGCAATATGGACACTGGCCACTACACCTCTGTAGCTAGTTCAAAATGCTGCAGTATATCAGGTGTTTTGTTACAATACTTATCTTCTTTACTCATTACATTAGCTGTCCAATGCAGCTTACATACAGTTTTAGATTCTCATGCTGGCCTACAAGAAGGTGAAGAGAACTGCTTTGTAGAAAGATTTGACAGGATTCAGCCAGAAGGAAGAAGCTTGCAGAAATAAAGAGTAGTCAGGACTAAATAAACAGAGACAGAGACACACAGGCAGAAAGGGATAAAGAGCTATTGAGAGATTTGGGGTGGGAGAAAGTGGAAGTGGAAAGTGACAAATGTGTGGATTGTGGATGAGTAAGCTACTCAGAGGAGGAGCAAGAATGGGAGAAGACAGAAACAGGGGATCTACAGGTTTCAGGAAACCCAATTTAGGATTCAAAGCTTGCGAGATCAATACAGAAATTATGTTTTAACATGACAAATGTTCTGAAAATAAGATTGAAATGTAGAGGAAAAAGACTGTTAGGAAGTTAAATGTTTAGATGGGTAGGGACAGACAGGGGTCAACCAACCTGTTCTCATTTCCAGGTTATTGACAACTGACGCTTTGTCAGTCCCCTCGCGTCTCATAGTGATGTACGTGGCACCTTTTAGTGTATCTATGTGACACACAGCTGAATCGCATTCTTACATAACATAACATAACATAACATAACATAACATAAATAGTTCACACAGGTGATGTCAGTGCCTGACAACCGACATAAATTATGTCAGGTTACATTAAAATAACAGTGACTTTTGGTTTCACACTGGAGGTAGGTACCTGAATTATGTAACATTACATTAAAACCACATTGACTTTAGCTTCACATGAGGGCACTTCACTGGAACTGCAGTCTCCTGGTTTTGTCTGACCTATCCATCTCTCCATCCGATGTGGACTTTCTTGCTCTTCATACTACGTCAGTTGCTCTCAGCATCAAGTATTGCCAAAGATGGATATACACTGGAAGTTAAAGCCCTGATGCATCTCATAATGAGGCTAAATTGTGCCATTGTGTCAATAACACAGGGGCAGCTATAGCCTATCCCAGCTGACATTGGGTAAGAGGCAGGGTCACCCTGGACATGTCGCCAGATTATCACAGGGCTAATACAGAGATGGACAACTATTCACGCTCACATTCACACCTATGGCCAATTTAGAGTCACCAATTCACCTGCATGTCTTTGGACTGTGGGAGGAAGCCAGAGTGCCCCGAGAAAACCCACGCTGACATGGGGAACATGCAAGCTCTGCATGGAAGGGCTACCCCACTCCAGGGATCAAACCCCCTCAATTTTAATTTCATTTTTCCAGTTAATAGTCAACATCAACATCTTGCCTTTATAAAAACAAAATGATTCATTGTCATTGCATTTATAAAAATGAAATAAAAATACAATAGAAATTTTAAAGAATGTCCAATTTGACATCTTCAAATGTCTTATCTCTGTTAACCGGCCAAAGTCAAACCCAAAGATATTCATTTAACAGTCACATTAGAGAAGGAATGAGAAAATATTGAACATTTCTGCTTGTTAAATGACTAAATTAGTGTTTGATTATCAGATATCAACATTTAATTTTCTGTTGATCAACTTATCATTCCACTAATATGATACAATATGATTGATATGAAAACATACGATATGATGCGATAAGTATAGTAGGATATGATTTATATGATTATTATGATATGATGCAATACACTAAGATACAATATAACTTTATTGTCAATTTATTCTGAAATTCATCTTGCGTCCTCAGACATGTCCGTCTAATTTGAACTTCTTGGGCAAAAAATTACACAAATAGCATATACCCATAGAAGCACACCAAAAAGTCTTGACCATAGAACACATCACATAGTGTCCTCACATTCGGATCTTAATTAGCAACACACTGATTTTGGTTTAGCACCAAGATAGACTGATGTATAAACAAACTTTTCAGCCTGTTGTGTTTAAATGGAGGGACTCTGAATCACCTGTTGGAGGGCTGCAGTTAGTATTGTCCATTTAGAATATACAAGGGGTGAGTGGTAGTTGTAGCAGCTCTATATTGTATGTTCAGAAATAAGACATGAATATAGGATTCATCATATTTAGTAAATGTAAATCTGTTCCATCTTGTCAAAACCACAGTTGTTATTATATGGACATTCAGAGCATGTTACTTCTGCTTTTACATTTAGAGAATTGAAGAGTTTCTGTGAGCATCTGAAGACACCCTGTGAGATAATAGAGGGAGAGGGAGGCAGAGAAAGAGAAGGAGACCACAAAGACAAAATCCGCCTTAAGGGGAAGAGGAAACACCTTTCATGATTGCTGCTGTTTAATTATACATTTGTCTGCAGTTCTGCTGCCCAGACAAATGTATAATGCTGCTGTTCTACAGTCCAATAACATAGCAACTCCAGCACTCAGCCAAATGCTTCATACAAGATACACCACAAACACACTCCCTCAACAAGCATCGGCAGTATCACACCCGTTTGTTTGGCAGCCAGTGAAGAATGAGCACAAAGAACATCCAGTCTTTTCTGTTCCTCTGTTTAGACTGCTGCCATATCTTTGTCTGGTACGAAAGTCAATTGGTACAAAACATATGGGAGCTCTAAGCCTGATCTAATATTAACAATACACATAAATGAGTGAGACCATAAAAATCTTACAACTCTTTTGAGTATTATATGGTTTCATATACTATAGCATGGCACCTCCAAATCTGAGGCTATTTTTCTCTGCCAGAAAATGCTGGATTGTCCCTTCTGGGTTGGAAGAGAGTTACTGTCTCAAGCAGAGGAGTTCAAGTATCTCAGGGTCTTGTTCACAAGTGAGCGTAAAATGGAGCATGAGATGGATCAGCAGTTTGGTGCGGCATCTGCAGTGATGTGGGCGCTGTGCTGGACTGTTGTGGTGAAGAGGGAACTGAGCTGGAAGGTGAAGCTTAAGATTTACTGGTCCATCTACATAGGTCCAAACCCTCACCTATGGTCATAACCTTTGGGTAGTGACTGAAAGAGTGAGATCAAGGGCTCAAGCAGCTGAAATGAGTTTCCTTTGTGCGGTAGCTGGGCTCAGCCTCCTCATCTGAGGAGGTTCGGGCATCTGATCAGGATGCCTCCTGGCCACCTCTCGTTAGAGGTGTTTTAGGCACATCCCACTGGTAGGAGGCCCAGGGACAGAACATGCTAGAAGGATTACAGGCCAGATGAGATATGAGATATGTACTCATCTGGCCTGGGAACACCTCAGGATCCCCCAGGAGAAGCTGGAAAGTGACGCTGGGGAGAGGGACGTCTGGGGTGCTTTGCTTGGCTTGCTGCACCTGCGACCCAGCCCCGGATAAGCAAATGAAAATGGATGGATGGATGGATTACAACATAGTATGGTGCAATAAAATGTACTTAAGTCTAGGCCTTAACAGAGTTGGGTATAACGCGTTACAAAGTAATGCGTTAGAGTACTTCGATTACTTTTTGCAGTAACAAGTAACCTAATGCGTTAGTTTGCTGTTTGAGTAATCAAATACTTAAGTACATTTTCAAACAAGACATCAGTTACTTCCGTTACTATTAGAACGCTGGTCCTTCAGCTCCGAAACAGCAACGGCTGTCGTTTGGTTCTAATAATGGAGATAACGTTAAACCTATCAGTCTGAAAGAAGCCATGGAGCCTGTGGCTCGCTACGTGGTCAGAGAAATGCTGCCGTTGTCTATGGTGGAGTCTAAATAGGTGGAGTAGGACTCGCTGACAGACATATTTCAGACTCAGGACTTGCATTATGCCTGGTACACTCCTGAACTTCAGTCTCTCCATGGAATTCATCAGCCTCATCAAATCCTACCTCTCATCTCATTCTCAGATTGTTAGAATTGAAAATCATAACTCCAACCCCTTGCAATTATCAACTGGTGTCCCACAAGGTTCAGTACTTGGTCCTATTCTGTTCAGCATGTACATCAATGATTTACCATCTGTGTGTGATAATTGTGATATATTAATGTATGCTGATGACAGAGTTATAATTGATCATGGAAAAACACCAGAGGAAGTTGCAACAAAGTTAGCAGATGTTATGTTATTAATCACAGCCTGGCGTAAACTGTCCTGTCTGCAACTTAACCTGTCAAAAACAGTCTGTATGTTTTTCTCTAAGAAAAAAACTAACATAAATATGATGCCAGATGTTTTCATCTCTGGAGAGAGGGTACAGATGGTTACAGAATACAAATACCTAGGACTGCACATAGATTCAAACCTCAGCTTCAATACCCAGATTAAGAAAGTCAGGAACAAAGTTAAGTTCAGTTTATCAAACTTAAGATTCATCAGGGACTCGTTTTCAACTGAAGCAGCCAAGATGTACTTCTTCGCGATGGTTCTCTCCCACATCACATACTGTCTGACAAGTTGGTCTACTGCAAACACCAAAATAATGAAAACAATTGAATCATGATATAAACAAGCACTTAAAATATTAGACAAGAAACCTTTCAGATTTCATCATTGTCATATACTGAATAAATATAAATTGCATCTTGCATGGTTCAGCTCCTCCTGCTCTATCTGGATACGTTAATATCAGATCTTCTGGTAATAGGGGTACGAGAGGTGCAGTGAGGGGAGACTGCACAATTCCCTTAAGAAAAACTACATTCAGTCTGGCAGTTTTCTCCTTCAGAGCATCACATCAATGGAATTCAGTACCACAATCAATCAGAGTATCTCCGTCATATCATTCATTCAAGCGCAATGTCAAGAAATGGCTTGTTGAAACACAAACATGTGAACACTGATGTTTACCTCACTATTATATAGGAGTGCAACATGTAATTGTGGGTTATTGTCACTCAACGGTATGTGTGTGCCGTACAGAATGTTTATCTTGTATATAATGTTTATTTTTAATGGGTTATTTTTTTATATTGGATGTTGTATTTTATTGATGCCTTTAACAACTGGCAAAGGGACTACCGATGAGAATTAGCCTCTTGGCTATTTCGGGTGCATTTTACATTTTTTTTTTAAAAATGTTGATTAATGTACATTGTCCCTTTTCAAATAAACAAATAAACTAAACTAAACTCACCAATTATCCCCAGTTGTCTTTCACGGCGTGTGTGATGTCATTGGGTTATTCTTGTCTTATTTTATCACTTTTACTATTATTTGAGTCACTGTCTGTTCATGTCATAGACATATATACGTAGACGCCGCATCGAGCGCTGAGCCGTACATCAACGTCGCCGCCATATTGGATGTGGCAAGGCTGTGCTGTAAACTAATACAAGTAAATGGACTTAATTTCATAAAGCGCCTTTCTACAAAGAAATTTACGTTAATGCCTCTCGTTTATTCATTCACACACGCTAATATACTTGGGAAACAGTTAGGCACCAAAAACAATGTATTTGATCTTCTCAGATGGCTAAGATAAGAACTTTATTGATCCCACACAGGAGTAATTCACATTACATCAGCTATAGAGAATAAGGTAGTGCCGAAAAATGCCTTAATACAACGGATGAATTATAACAACAGATTCACCCCTCTTTACAGTTGTCATGAAGGGGGAAATTAGCTTAATGCCTGGTTGACACTACACGACATTTCTGTCCATTTTAACAGTCACTATGTCACATTAGGTGATTGTAGAGTCATTAAATCGTGCCGTGACTTGGCCAACTGACATGACACACTACACAATGGTCCACACCAAATATCCCAGTCATCTTTCACAACGTGCGTGATGTCATTGGGTTAGTAGTATTTCAGTCACTGTGTCTGTTCGAGTGACAGCCAAAATGTTATTGTGGTAATGTAAAAAGTGCCACCAGATGGCAGGAGCTACATTTGAAGTAGTGTATGCAAACACGCAAGTCACTGAGTCCTCCAGAAAAAGTTCCTACAAATTTTTCACATTAAAAGCCTTAAATTATGAGATTCTCTCAACCGAAGTTATAAGGGGCTTTTCATTTGAAACAGATACAGGAAGTGTTGAGTTTGAAATGATGGCACAATGCATTAACTTTAAAAAGAAAAATGGGAGTGGATAAAAAGCAAAAATATAAACATACAGAGATAACAATATATAACAGCCCGTTTATAATCTAGTCTGTTTCAAATGAAGCTGGTAGCCTCTGCAGTTGTGGTAAGTAAAAGCCCCGCCACTTTTTTTTAATTTTCTTACTATATGTCCGTCTCCATTATGAAGAAATAACATTGTTTGCAAGCTTGATTCTAATGGCTGTACTCCGCAGGTTCATAAAGTGCCTCTGCTGTTTAAGGCCATAAATTTTCCCTTTTTACTAATATCTAAAAGGGTGGGGTGTTGTTGTCGTATAGTTGTCTACGGCAGCAGATCGCTCTGTGCTTCTATTGCTCAAGGTGACGGCTGTGACGGGAGAAATCGTGAACAACAAAAAGAAAATCAAACACGCTAGACTTGCTGTTGGAATATCATGAGCCGTCCCAGACGTGGCGTTGGTTGTCATCTACTATGACATACTACACGAGATGAAATGACTGCATACGACACTCAATGTCATTCGACACCGTACGTTGCTGCGTTGGGCTATAATTGGGCTGATAACGTGTAGTTTGGACCCGGCATTAGGGACTGTTTTTTGTACAAGGCTGTAAACATGTCTATTTCTGCTAGAAAGTTGGACATTTTAAGTGGGGGTCTATGGGGATTGACTGGTTTCTAGAGCCAGCCTCAGGTGGTCATAAGAGGAACTACAGTTTTTGGCAATTTGGCTCTGGCTTCTATTGGTCAAAACCTAGTTTATGGGTGGATCGAGTATAAAATGTTTAAGGTCTTTTAATTTTTGATACAAAAATTGCTTTTAAATTGTAACAGAAAACAGAATCACAGTCTTTCGTGTACAGCACAGGCAATAAATTCATGTAAATACATATTAAAATGATGAACAACACAGTTAGACACACTCACACAGCAGAAGGGACATGTTTTCTCTGGAGCTATGACATTACCCACTGATCAAACTGCTTTTTGCTTGATTTTATACAACTCATGACATTTCACTTTGCATAAATTAGCCTAGCAGCTTGTAGTCTTTTCCTCCACTCATTTGAAGCTGGGAACAATGGCAGCTTTTAACAAAGGTAATATTACAAAATTTTATAACTTAAACACAACTAAACAGTTGCCTTAAAGTAGTCACTTTTCCCCTGCATATCCATGTTATAAGCATAAACCTATGACATTCCCTGTTGCATAAATTAACCCAGTTGCTAGCAGAGTTTTTGTCTACTCATATGAAGCAAGGGTAAATCACACACAAGACTTCAAATGCGATTTTATGATGGTTATTTACAATTACTTGTTTCTTATCTGTTAAACAGATGTAAATAAAAGCTTCATTTCCACCAACCCGCTCTCTCTCCAAAGTCATCAAATACCAGTTCTTGGGCAGTGACTCCCAGCATCAGACACTGACAAAAAACAAAACAAAACAAAAGTCCTTTCACGACAACATGATATGCAGCCGGTTGCCATTATACGATGACAGTGCACAATGGTGTTAGGCATCAGGAATGTGTTGGGACAACAATGTAAGTTAAGAGGGTGGAAGTCCAAGTAGGGTGGGCAGCAGGGATGGTGGATGGTTGCAACAACCAATGACTTTCACCCAGGGGCCTGGTGTTCACTTCCTGTTAGATTGCAAAGCCAAATCCTTTTTTTCCCTAAACCAAACCTCGTGTGTTGGCTAAATGTAACCACATGCGTTTGTTGTTTAAGGAAAAAAATGTCAATCCACGGTGTTGTACTGAAGTTCTTTTGGCTATCTAAAGGCAGACTGGACCACTAGTGGGCATATATGCTGCCCTGTCAGGTCTGGAAGAATTATATCCGTGGTACCGCAGTATCGACTCTCATAACATTGCCAAATCAAACTAATTATATCACAGTTTATGGATAATATACTGTAGACAGTTATTATTGGTACAACTTTTAACATATTACACAAAAACTTAAGATACAATTTGTCATCTAATTTCATTTTACTGCTCGGCCCTATTTAGCTCTGCATCATGTGGCGATCCCTTGTTTGTCCCCTTTTGATTGATCCCTTGCTTGCATGCATGCACATATAGTATGTATGTGTATGTATTCACTTGTGTATCACATGCTTTATATAGCAGTCATGCAATTTGATGAACTTCTTGTACAATGAAAGCCAGAAACATGGAGAAAAGGTGACAGTGGACTTGAATCTAGCCTTAGTCTTGGTAGATGTTCACTGTTGCAGTATTGAGTTGCTGATGAATTGATGCAGGTGCAGGTTAAAGTCACCTTTGTTCCTTGTCTCTGCTATCAACTGTGTGTCCTCTGTACCTCCTGCCATATGTTTCCTTAAGATCTAACCTTATATTGACAGAATGTAATCACAGTCGAATATTGACAGCCGCTTCTACAAAGGTTAGAGCATTGACCGGAGTTAAGGCTCATGGGTAATCTGCTGCTGTCAAGCTGCCCTCGAGCAAGGCACTGAATCCCTGCTTCCTCCAGTGTGTGCACTCAGTGACTGATGGCTGTTTACCTGGCACAGCTCCCAGTGTTGATGTGTGAACCTGTGTGGGTTTACTTCAGAAATGATGGGTGTCTGTTGACTTTGATGAATGAAAGGTTGAATTAAATCCATTGAAGACTGTGTCTGTGTGTTTATTTTTCTTCATCAGACAGTTGGATAGATGGAGAGATGCTGACAGTTTAACAGAGGCTCCTCATATTTCCTCGACATCCTGGCTGCAGAAGACCACAGCTGTTCTAACAGGTAGGCCTCTTCAGCACTGTTAACTCCTTTGGTTCTAAATTGAATTTTATTTTGTGTCTGGCAAAGACTGAATGGAATTCCAGCAATGTTCCATTCTGAGTCTTAACACTCACCTGCCATGATTTTTTCTTTTTAAAAAAAAGACATAAATCCACAAAAATGTCTAAAAAATGTCTTTATTGTCTACCTCTGTGGAATTTTAGCTTCTCTCAAGTACTTCTATCAAAGGCACATAGACTACACATAACACAGCACACCATTAAAACACAAGGAATATACAGTATACAGTACACAATAGTATAAATAGGCAGGAGTAAAATGGCAAAAATGTCATTTAAATAGTACAAGAGAGCAAATCTCATTTAATAACAAGTGTTCACTGATGCAGTCATTCCGTGTTTAATGCCTGTATGGCATAGGGAATAAAATATTTCTTTGTATATGTTCTGGTTGGCCCCTGGGACCCAAAATCGACGGCCAAATGGGAGCAGTTAAACTCTGAGTGTAGTGGGTGTGAGGTATCTGCAACCTTCTGTGAAGGCACCATCAAATATATTGCAAAGCTGTTCCCTGACTCGCGAGTCACCTTTCCTGCAATGTGTGCAGTCTTGGAGAGCTTGTTTTTTGGTCTGTACACTCAAGTTGGCCGTATCATGCTGTTATGTTAAATGATACTGTGTTTAGAATGTTTGTGTGTGTGTGTGTGTGTGTGTGTGTGTTTGGATTTACTTTTCTTTTCACTTTTGCCAACCCAGTCTCACTCTGAAGTCATTGAATATCTGTGCTTGGGCAGTGACTTCTGGCACAACAAAAAAAAATTGTCCTTTGATGTCAGCATGATATATGGTTAGTTGCTGTTATTGTTTAACAGCGCCCGACCCTGTTCTAAATGTAACCACGTGCATTTGTTGTTGAAATTTTAAAACATCAATTTGTGGTGTTGTACCAACCTATTGTTTTTTTTTTTTAAAGTGACTGTATGCAAACTGTACATTCCTTGTGAAAACATTAGTGTATTTTGAAAACAGACCATGCATGTAACAGGCTGAAGTTGACTCTGCATCCCAGAACAACCGACGCACCCAGGGTACCTTGCACATCATATCTCGATATGAGTCGATATGTGACCAGGTCAGAGTGATGTAGCGTTCACACCGGGCGCGAGTGAAGCGAATTACTCGCTCGTAACGCTCGTAACGCGACGGCCGTAACGCGTGAGTTTATACGCCTGACCATTTTGTTAATTTGCGTTATCGCGTCATTTGCGCGAGTAGCGGGGAAGCCAGCTGTGCTAACTGGAGCTAAGCTAGTGCTAACATTCATAGTACAACCATTCTGCAAACTAATTAAGGATACATATTTACAGAACTTACCAAGTAGACCAGTCTCCTCGGCAACTTTCACCCAAGCCTGCTCCTTTTTGTTGCGGTCTCTATAGAGTAGACACGTAGTATCATATAGCTTCGGGTAGCCACTGACAACCATGGCTGAGATAACCACCATCGCTGCTTTGTACCTGCTCTGGAAGTCCCAGATGCGTTGGAGGGCCAAACACCGTCGTTTTTGGGTTCACCCTATCCTGCAGAAGCGCATCCAGCTCGGCAAGTTTCACCACCTCCTCCAAGAACTCCGTCTGGATGATAGCCGCTTTCAGCGGTACTTCAGGCTGACTGGGGCCCAGTTTGAGGACCTGTTGGCGAGGGTTGGCACCAAGATCTCCCAGCAGGACACCAACTACAGGCGCTCCATTTCAGCTGCGGAGCGTCTGTCCATCTGTCTCCAGTGAGTAGCAGTTTATTGTTGTGTCAACAACTGGACGTTGTTGACACATGCCAGTGACATTGGGAGAATCTCAACGCTGATTGGCTTTCGCGGCACAGCGTCACGCGAATTCACCTCAAAAGTTCAATATTTTCAACTCGAGCAATGAGGCGTTGGACGCGAATTTCGCGTCTATTGCACCACGCTAGATGCCTCTATCACTCCCATCATGTCCATCACGTCGCGCTGGACGTGTCCATCGCACCGCGTTTGGTGTGAACGCAGCTTGAGAATGTGTTGCCTTTGCCTTTTTCTCATATCTTACCACATCCTCACTCAAAAAACTTGGGCTGATTTACACCTAACCTGTTTGATTTTGTTCAAATGAACTGGGTTTGTTAGTTTGTGGTGTCAAAGCAAAACAGACTGACCACAGGACTCAGTGATAGTATGTGATCATAATCCAAATGATTAAACAGTGTTGAATCCATCATCATCATCATCATCATCATCATCATGTCAGTAGATCAGTCTTTTATAGTTTATGGTAACCATGGTAACATGTATATGACACAATGGAGAGTGAAAAGAAGTTGAAACAGGGATGATAAGAGCAGCTCTTGCAGCTTTAATTTCAACTGTTTTCACCTCTTGTCCAGTTTGTAATAGGTCTGTATGAACATGATCGGCTCAGAAATGAAAGGCAACAACAAATCCTTAGTTTCTTCTGTAATCTGCACCAAATCACCAAAACTACAGGTGCCACATGTTCAGAATGTGGGTCATGAGATCAATATGCCGCTATCCCATCTACAAGTCTCCTGTCCTGTTTTGAACCTTAGCTTTGCATCTCTGAGTTTAGGCTAATGAATCGCTCTTGGGTTTCATCATCCCAAGGAAATCTCAAACACAGAAATTGCGTAATTCTACAAAGTTAGACTCTAAGATAAAAACTCCAAACCATTTTTGTGTTTTTGGCTGAGGATACAATAAAGTAACAAGGTGTCGTGCGTGTGTGCATGCGTGTGTGTGTGTTGGGGTGTTGCTCTCAAAGTATAACTGATTTGGCTATTTAAAAAGCAGCACAGATTCTGTAACTTTGGGGGAGATTCTTTGGGGGAGGATGTGAACAGACCATCACTTCTTCCCTTTCTAACCTTCCCCTCTCTGCAACATTGTTCACTCCCCAGAAAAATCCCTGAACATCACTGACAATGTGTGCATAATATATTAACATGCAATTCAAAAATAACCCCTTTCTCTAGACCCCTGGACAGCTATACAATTGAAATCTCTGCACTCATTGTATTTACTGAGAACTGCACAGATGCTAGAAATGGTTAGTGGTTAGCTGCAGCTTCCAAGGGGAGATCCAGAGCTCCGGGCTCTACAGGGGTCTGAGAGGATTACGTGCCTGGCAAGGTGCTCTTTTGTGTGGGGAGACGAGACAGCAGAGTGGCCCTCAGATCCAGGCCACAGTACTGACACGAGCTGAGAGGATAAGCGCAGCAGTTTATTTACAGTATTGTGGATTTAATAGTATATCTGCCAACATTTTACCTTTATTCCAAATGACCTCCAGTATGAACTCCTAGCATACTTTTTAATAACAAATTTAGTTTTGCCAGTATTGAATGGGAAATCAGACTTGGCTTGCATAATTGAATGTTGATTTTTGTTATTTTATATGCATACATTTACAACCCCACTTTCAAAATAGTTGGGGCGCTGTGTAAAGTGTAAATTAAAAACAGAATGCAATGATTTGCAAATCCTTTTTGACCTATATTCAATTGAATAAAGTACAAAGACAAGTCTTTAATGTTTAAACTTAAAATTTACTTTGTTTTCGTAACTCATACACTTTCATGCCTGCAACACGTTTCAGAAAAGTTGGAATGAGAACAACAAAAGTACTGGGAAAGTTGTGATATGCTCAAAAAACACCTGTTTGGAACATTCCTCAGATAAAAAGGTTAATTACTAACAAGTTCAAGTGTCATAATTGGGTATGAAAGGGACATCCACAAAAGGCTCAGCTGTTCACAAGAAAGGATGGCACTAGGATTTTGTGAATAACTGTAGGCAAACAGTCCCAACAGTTTAGGAACTATGTTTCTTAACCCTTAACTTCCCTGAATGTCACATTGAATGTCATGAGTAAAAAAATTGCTTGTCACACCTCTTATTGTTGCCAGACAACCAGCCCATCACCTCCTTCCACTAACCTTCCTGTATAGTCAATGTACTGTTTGTTGTATGGTATTTTATTTTATTTTATTTACTTCACAGTAATTAGTAGTTAGTTACTAAACTGGACAGGCAGAGGGTACTTGCTGTAACTCTGGTTGAGGGTGTCTGTAAATAGTTTGTTGGGGCACAGGGAAACAGAGATCTGTGTGGGTACATTAGACCCTAAAACACAGGGTGGATCACAGGGAGTGCCAACAGTGGTCCAGGAGCTTCACCTCCATGATGGCCGTTTTAAGTACTGCACTTATATGCTTGCATGCCTACTGTTTTCTATTGAGATGATGGTAACTGCGGTTTGTAAAGTCCACCAGTTTCACCTCCTTACCAACTTGTTGTTGTGACCACTTCAGAAGGCCTGCCTCTCAAATCATCTGACTGAACAATGGGAAAAAAACAGGGATGACGTGGGGCACTTTTCCGCTCTGAGTTTTTTCAATTCTACCATGCAAAGTGAAAGCCATATATCCACAACATCCAGAAACACTGCTGACTTCTCTAGGCCCGAGCTCATCTGAGATAGACTGACACAAAGTGGAAAGGTGTGCTGTGGTCTGATGAGTCCAAATTTGACATTGTTTTTGGAAATCATGGACATTGTCTCCTCCAGGCTAAAGAGGAAAAGGACGATCCAGACTATCACCAGCTCAAAGTTCAAAGCCAGCATCTGTGATGGTATGGAGGTGTGTTAGTGTCCATGGCATCATGGGTAACTCGAACATCTGTGAAGGTACCATGAATGCTGAAAGGTACATAGAAGTTATGGAGTAACAGATGCTTGCATCCAGATGATGTCCCTGCTTATTCCAAAGCAGGATCGTCCAAAGACGATTTGCAAATTATTGAATTCGGTTTTTATTTATGTTTTACACAGCAACCCAACTTTTTTTGAATTGCCGTTGTTTATCATTTCATTCTATTCTGTAATTACCAATTTATCCATGTTCCTCAAAACACAAACACAGGTTAGTGAGTCAGGAAGACACACTTCACCCCTGCACTACTTATATTTAAATTACAGTTGTAAAGAGTTTCATTTTCAAACCTCAGGAGATGCAATTTTAATGAGTTGGTGTCTTGTCTGAACAAGGTTTAAGGATGTTGTCTGATCTCTGTGCTCTCTGAATACTGGTTTCCTGGAGATAGTACAGTAAATTTTACCACTCAATATATGCCTCTACAGTAAACAATATGCAGTCACAGAATCTGATTCTAAGGGGGCTTTCACACCTGAAAGTCCAGACCAAGGTCCGTGTTTTTGCTACATTGTATACATTTGGTCCGGCTGGTTTGGTTTCACACTACATTAAGGCGACCGGACCAAATGACATATTGACGTTAACTATGTGGCCTCTAGTTTCGCAAACCGGGCGAGGGGGAGGCACATCGCACCTGAGCTTCGCCAACTAGGTGTTTTGCAAGTTTGGCACACCGTGCGCTCTGGCACAGCTACTCCTCTTTCCCACCTCCGTCCCTCCTACCTGCGCAAGTCGAAAGGAAGGAGGAGAGAAGGCGTGGAGTGGGTTTTACACAGCCGATTCACATCACACCAATCAAATGAACCCCTCTCCTTGCCCTTAAATGCGCCGTGCAAAGGCGTAATGAGAGTTTACTCAATTCGCCATGGCAGATGTTTACAGGATATTTTATGTGTTTGTTGTGTTAATACTCATTTTGGCCACAAGAGGTGCAGAAAGTGCACCACTACCCCATGTTCTAAACAGGACTAAAAGCATTCATGTTTACTTCCAGGTGAGTTTTAATTTCTCCATGTGCTCTTAACACAATGTACCTTACATATATTGTATAGTAACAAGTTGTGTAACATTACTGTGATGTTGTTCTTTTAGCTAGAAATGCATTTTAATTGGGCCTCATCTTCCATTAGCATTAGCTATCCTGAATTAGCTGTGATGCGGCCAGCTGGGCGGCAGTAGCTCAGTCCATAGGGACTTGGGTTGGGAACCGGAGGGTCGTCTGTTCAAGTCCCCGTCCGGACCAAAATATGGAGCGTGGACTGGTAGCTGGAGAGGTGCCAGTTCACCTCCTGAGCACTGCCGAGGTGCCCCTGAGCAAAGCACCGAACCCCCCCAACTGCTCAGAGCGCCTGTCATGGGCAGCCTACTCTGACATCTCTCCACTTAGTGCATGTATAGGTCCAGTTTGTGCATGTGTGTGTTCGGACCTGTGTGTAATTGACAACAGAGTGTAAAATTGAATTTCCCCTCAGGGATTAATAAAGTATATAAAATTAAAATTAAATTAAAATTAGCAAGTGAAAAAGATATTGTTCATGATATTCCACTGCATTGTTAATGCAGGGACAAATCCAAGACCAGACAATATATCAGGGTGGCATGTAGCCTTACAGGGATGATATAAACATAGAATCATCATCCTTAATCTAGCTAATGATAATTCATGTCATCTTGAAAATATTTTAGCAACCAACCTATCTGCCCTTTTCCAAATCTCTTTAACAGTAACCTAAGAAATAAGATGAGGATGCAATCCTGCCTGACCTTTTTTTATCTGTCATTCAGGTGACTTGTCTAGATGAAGCTATATGTTAGCTAGTTAATTAGAGTTTGATTTAGAGTTAGAGTTAGAGCTAGAGTTTTGCTAAGATTAGCTAACTTAACATGTGACTTGCAAAACCATGTGTCTAAGACTGTGATATCAGTGTAATGTGACAAGTGTGACACATCCTTTAACCATCTTCAAAATTTGGTTTTCCTTTCAGCATAGATGAGCCTAGTTCATAGCATATCTAGGTTTAACAGGAAAAAGGAAAGCTGACTGAGGTACTGCGCTTGCTCAACTGTTATTGGAACACAGAGTGAAAAGACTTTGAAAGGACTTAGGAAGGGTCATTTCCATTACTCTCTATAAACTACTGTAGGTGGGGAGATAACCGTGGAGTGAGTGACATGTCTGATTAAAATAGCCATCCTTATACATTGTGCTAAATTTTGGTGAATGGAATGTTGGTAAAACAACTCCCCATTTCCATTACAACATGACAGTAAGCCGGTTTATTAAAGCTGAAAGGTTCTAAATGCATAGCTGCATAAATACAGTACTAAAATTTCTCCTTAAGGCTTTGCTGACAAAGCAAAGCAAATCAACAGAAACTTTTGACCAAAAAGAAAATTTTTTTTTTTATGTAACCTTTTTGTAATCACCAACATTTGGATTAGTAACTGTGATTTAATTACATATTGTACATTATGCAAGTGAACTTTTTTGTAAAGTACAAGTAATCACATTTCATGCTCTTTTGAGACGATTGATATTCAAATTTATATGTCGACTTAACAGTTCTTGTAAGTCCTGTCCTTAGGACATCCCTCTGTCCTTAGGACAGAGGGATGTCCTCTGTCCTAAGGACAGAGGGATGTCGTATGCTGTAAAGCCCTCTGAGGCAAATTGTGATTTGTGATTTTATAAATAAAATTGAAAATTGAAAACTTTTTTTTCACCTGTTCTCAAGTCACAAACATAGGAGAGAAACCAATTTTCATCACTCTTAGAAAGGCATCACCAGAAAAAATAAATCAATACTGAACCAAGTCTGCCACAAAAGAAACAGTCTGCACATCAGAACACGTGATCTCTCATTCTCTCATGTCTTCGGCTCTTGTCCAATGTTTTCTTTGTCCCATCTCACATTTCAGTTTCAAGCTTAGCACCATTACAATTCTTGAATTTTTGTCTGCAGCCATGGCTGAGTGGATGTCGCAGCAGGTTACTGGCACAGCCATCTTGTTTTGGGACTGCAGGGCTGAAAATCCAACAGAGGGGCTATCCTGCACCCAGTTGGAGACCCTACACACAACAACCCAAACCTCCAGCTCCACTTGTAGCCAGTGCTTTAAGAATGATGAGGCTTTCTCCCTGGGTGTTAGACTTGCTTCTGAGATACACCCATAGAAATGGGAATGCTCATTTCTCACACACATATGGCAGACATACAATACAGCCAGACTCATCTCCAAGCACAACCCGCGTGCACGCACACACGCACGCACGCACACACACACACACACACACACACACACACACACACTTTTCCACACAACATGCACAGAGGCAAAACAACAAGCAAAGAATACCAAGGCCAGCCCTGCAAGAAAGAGGGCTGATACACAAAAGCTGATATCAACCTTCATGATGTGCTGAGAATTAAACATTTCATGCACACTGTAGATCAATAATGATAGCATTGCCTATGTGTTTGTGCCACAACAGGGGGTAGAGACAGCTGGCATGTGTGTCTTCTTTGATATGCCGTAGACCAGGGGTGTCAAACTCAGTTGAATTCATGGGCCACAAACAGCCTAGTTTGATCTCATCTGAGTAGTGATAGTATGAGGACGTAAAGATACAAGTCTGATACAGATTCTTTGTACTAAAGTTGATGATTGACAATATTTTGCACAATGTTCACTGGGTCTCACTCATGGAATGTTAGAAAATGTGTAAGTAGATTTGTACATAAAAAACACTGGTACTAAAAATGTACACTGGATTCCTGATTACCGCGGGAAAGTCGGATTTGATAATAGGCACATGTGTACGTTCATGAATGACAATCAATAATAAATTGACAGCGTCCTCCCGCTAGTCAGCAATTAGCATTCATCCCGGCCATAAATAGCCAGTGACCACTATATAAGGAGGTGATAATTACTATGGATAGGTGCATCCTGTCAACCTGTGAACATGGAGCAAACAAAGAACGAGACAGAATGAAAAAAAAACTTTTCCAGTGCTGAGATTGAAGTTATTTTAGGTGAAATAGGGTTGAGAAAACATTATTTTTCTACTGTTAATAGTGGTGTGACAGGCACAGGTAAATCAAAGGACGTAACAGATGCTGCTTATTGTATGTCCTCTGTTGTAAGAACCACCCAAAAAGTAAAATGAAAATGGTTAGATATGAATCTCTTGATGCAAATGTTGGGGTCAACACATTAGGCTTCACACGGAGGCATCAGAAATGTTGGGAACATAAATTCGGGCTTCACACGGCGGCACCAAATATGTTGGGGTCAACACATTAGGTCTCACCAAGGGACACCAAATGTATGCAGGGATTTAATTGGCTATCGGAAATAATTAATAATTATTATCAATAATTAATAGTCATGTTAAATAATGTGACTTAATTAACAAAGGGAAAAATGATAGCCAGTTAAAGATATCAGTCTCATAAAATACGCTAAACTATTAATTTGGAGTTTTGATTAATAATTAAATTAATGACAACAACCAAAATTAACAGTAACGCCTGAAGGATTTCAGAGTCCTTGACGCAGCAGAGGTTGACTATTCATTCATTTGTGCAACATTAAACAGACAGCAGGTATGATTCCAGAGAATTCTATTTATTCACAAACTAGCAAAGCAAACCAAAACACACAAATTCTAACTAACTATATACAAGCTTGGTGTGTATATGTGTGTGCGTGTGCGTGTGTATGTGAGAGAGAGAGAGAGAAAGAAGAGAAAGACAAAGGCGGGTGTGGTGATCAAGGAGCCATTTGGCCTACAAAACAAAATGGCTGACAACAGAGAACTACCAAAACGGCTGAATCAAGGCTTGCTTCAGGTCGGGGGAGGTGTTTGTCTGACCGTGTGGTCAGGACAAAGGAAAAGAAGCGGGAACTTTGAGATGCCTGTTTGGGTGTAGCTCTGGTGAAAGCCTATTTGTTAATGAGTCTGTGTCAATGTGATATGTGTTGCAAACAGTCTGGATTAGTGCAGAGATTGTTTAGTTGGGCACAAGAATCTGTTTGTGAACAATATTAGCAAACTAAACACTTAGCTTTGGCGAGGCCAACTAATCAATGACCTGACTGCAAACTATCACAACAATAACTCAGTGAACAGCATCAAATGACATACAATAAGTTAAACAGTCTTGCTTAGCCTGTAAAACTGTGACAAGCTATGCCCAGTTCTTATGTTACCGATCCTTGAATGGATGGGAGAAAGAGTCACTTGGTGGTGTACTGCTTTGTTAGCCGGCAGAAGAAGGCTGGGAAGATGGTTCCAGGTGCAGTCTTTGTTGGGTCCTTTGTTCCAAAGGTGAAACTCCGAGGAAGCTGGTCGCTCAGGGTTTAGCAGAGTTAGACGCTGGGTGCTGACTCACTTAGTTCCTTGTTGCTGGAAAGCTAGTTGCAAACCTTGTGTTTGCAAGAGAGTCTATGCGCAGTTGCCCTCCCTTTAGTGGTTTGGGGCAAGGAACAAGGGTCTGGGCCTCTGCTGTTCCAGGCCCAGCCGGAAAGAGATGTGCACTGCTACGCAGCTGTAGAGCAAGAGAGGGGAAGGGAGCACAGAGAGGGGAAGGGAGCACAGATCTACAGATGCCTGTGACATCAGAGTCACATGTCACTGTAAAGGTCCTGTCCAATCAAGTCTTGGGACTTGAATCTCACTGAGGTGTGAGATGAGATCTCCTGTGGAGATGGGTGTCACACAGTGACGGACTGGAACCAAAAAGAGGCCCTGGCATTTTTGACACAATGGCCCCATGGCGGTGCATCGGCCAGCCAGGGGTGAAAAATTTTCATATTGTTTTACAAAAAAATATGCATTTTTACGTCATTTTAGATCATCAGTTCCTTATTTGTGAAAGAACAGGCGTGGTGTCTCATATCCCCCCTCCCACATATTACTAGGTACTATGATTTATGATTTTACACATACTAACGTAAAAAACACTACCATTGGCAGAACGTTTCAGAGCGCCACAGACACAGACTGTTCCACAACTACCATAGAAACTCACACACTCACTCACTGCCTTGATGCACAATAGAAGAGGAGATATACAGACACAGTCATTATGAATGATACAATTGATTTGCATGAAAGCATGTGGAAAGCTAACCATATGATGAGAATGCAGAAAGAACACACACCACGCAGTCAACTCATTACAATCGCACTGGTACAGTAGACAACAATGCACAGCACACAAGATAATAAGGCAGCAGCAGAACCCCCATAAATTCAGGCACGTTCAAAGGCCAGACTAATAACCTCAGTTAATAATAATAAATGTCTATCAAAACACGAAAATCTGAAATCAAATACCACACAACTTCATCCTAAAGGCTTAGCCTACTTCCACCATTAACCATAGGCGCCCTCTCTTGGACAGAATACAGCACAGCCAAATTATAACAACAGAAACATAAATCTTACACCAACCACAATTTACATTACAATAGCTTCACCAAAACATGAAAAGAGCACTGCACAGCCACAGTGCACATTTCAATAGCTCTATCAAAAGCACTAGTTACAACAGAAACAAGAAGGACCCTATGTGTTATAAGCCATAATAAATGTTACAGCAGCCAGAATGCATATTACAATAGCTTCACCAAAACATGACAAGAGCACTGCACAGCTAGAGTATAAGTAAGGGATAATGTATAATGAGCCGGTGAATACTGGGAAAGTAACTCCCGACAGGGGAAGGGAGTTATTTTCCCAGTATTCACCGGCTCATTAAACATTAACCCGCTTATTACATGGCTAATTATCAGTTAAATAAATAATGTTGTCTGCCTTCACGAAGTGCATTAAAACCGACCAGATTCGACAACTTTTGGTGAAACTTTTGTACTCACCCAGGCTTAGTGGACTGAACTGAGGCATAAAACTTGCGTAAAATGTCATTAAGCATGACTGCCGAGTGTGTATTCAAATCTGTGTTCTTTTGTTTTTGGCAGAGAAAGTCCGTCAGTATAGCAGTAGTAGTACAGTACAGTATAATACAGTAGCCCATTTTGTTGTCTTTTTTGTATTTATCTCATCTTTCTCCTCCTCTATCACTTGAAGCTCTTCAGGTGTCAGTTCCTTGTGCCATTTTTCGCTTGATTTTTTTCTTTCCTTCTCCATTTCATTTTCTTCAGCGGCATCCTATTCCTCAAAATCCTTGTAGCTACTCTCCAAATAAGTTAAAAGAAATGTTAAAATCAGCCACTTCTGTTTGTTTTTTCCCTCAGAAGTTGTTTGACAGCTGCAGTGTTGCAGGGCAGCGTCCCTCGCAACGCTGGGCTACATAGCAACTGTGTTATGACACAGGTCATTACACAGTAATATCAGACCGCTGAATGCCGCGACTGACCAATCAGAAGACAGCATTTAATAGAGCCGTGTAATAAAAATAAATATGTGTCTCTCAGTGTCTTCTTTTAAATCTCTTCTTAAGACTCACATTTATTGTATGGTCTTTTCTTAATTGATGGTAATTAATTATTGTAACTGTTTTTAAATTATTTGATGTTTTATGTACTAATTGTTTTTATTGTGTAGTTGTTTTTATTGTTAAGCACGTTGTAAATCTGTTTTGAAAGGTGCTATACAAATTAAATTATTATTATTTATTATTATTATTATGTCTTACCTTTAAGTAGTTAGCAGGCTGCGAAGGAGCTTGCTCTTCTCTGAGGCAGAGGCCGTACTGCTAGCTGCACTTGCTGCAGAGTTGCTCGGTCTGTCGCCGCCGGGTAAACACTTTTTTGTAAATAAATCTGATATTTTAGCATACTTTTCACTCTCCGCGAGCATAGCTTTCCTTTTTCTCTCTCTCTTTTTCTCCACTCCACCCTTCTCCACCCGTCTTTTCATGCCTTGATCCATTTTCTTTTCTTGTTGTGATGTTGTCGTGGACATTGAGTGCATTACCCATCATTCATTTGTCACTTGTCAGATGTCAAATGCCATCACTCAATGATCGCGAGAAAATGCTTGATGACTTTAATTTTTCAATTTTTAATTTCTTTGTTTTTTGGCCTGCCGGCCGGCAGCCACAACCCCACCAGTCCAGTACGTCACTGGTTGGCTGAGAGGGATGTGAACTCATTAGTTTGCAGCTATGTTAATCAAATCAAGTTGGGTTTTCATTACGTGTGCCAAATGTGCCAAACAGTGCCAATCCCCTTTGATCTGACATCAGATGTGACGGGACAGTCGATATAGAGATATATTTATGTGCTGATTGCAGATAGTTGCATTGAATAGTGTTTTTTTGGGTATTTATTGCATTGTTAATGTGCCTGATATTCTGGAAACCTGCCTGTGAGGTTCTGGTGACGTGTGTGCACTGTCCGCCAGTCAGCCAAACTTCGGCTTACACCGACTGCGCTCCCCCTGCGCTGACAGTAGACCTGGTTTCAGCTGGTGAGCATTTAGCGCACCTTCGGCGAAGCCTTTTGGCAGGAAACTGTCACTGCGCCAAGCTGGATCTGTCGACACCTCCCCCTGCTGCGCCGCCACACCCATCTCAGCGCACCTCGGTCTGCCAAACTACCAAACTGAGCACGCCTCGGGCTGCGCTGCTCGAAACTAGCTCTGCGTGGGGTTAGCCACCCTGCGCCACCTGCGCTGCGCCGGGAAACTAGAGCCCATAATCTTGAGTATAAATGCCAAATGACTCACTCACTCTCCTTTGCCATACTGCACAACATGTTAACATAAATGTGTGTACCTCTCTACTGGTACATGTCGTGTCTCACAGTTATTTGTTAGTCTAGTGTGTGTGTTTGGTGTTGTCTATAGGCTAAGGTACAGTATGTGGCCTTGATTTTCAGCAGTTAACACAAGAAGGAAAAGGATAGTTTGACAGTCTAATGATCAGTAATGGATGAAATAAGGTATACAGGCTGGGTTCAGGTCTAGTTTTAGGCCCATACAACACAATACTATAATCATATCATCACTATATTATCAAATCTACAGATAACATAATGTTGGTTGCACTCATCAACAACGTCAACAACAACAGCAATGGTGAATCTCGAACACCGCGCGTGTGCGAGTCACAGTAGTTCAGCGACATAGCAGCTAGGCACTGCTCACACAGGCAGTGAGGCCAGAGTGTCAGCTGTACTCTGCAGCACTGTGAATATCCACATTGAGTTGTCTCAGTATGTGCACTTTGTGTAGTGACAACAAAGTAGAATCTAATCATATATATGTCTGGTGGCATGTTAGTAGTCGAGATGGGTGAAAAGTTATTATTGTTAATTATAGTGTTGGGGGTAAAGCGTTACAGTAATATATTATGTTTTAACAGAAACAAAGTAATATAACCTGTTACCAACAGGATTTTGGTTAAAAGTATTACATTTACAGTGTCACCTAACACATTACCACCTGAAATAAACTGTTATTCTTTTTCATTTTGCATTCATCCACACTGAGCCACAAACTCCTACTTCTGCCAGTGTGCCACCAGAGAAGATATCCCCAAAGGTTGTTGTGTGTTGTCATGTCATTACCAAACTACATTACAGAAGGGTGCAGGTGCCGGTCACATCTGGAACTGTGCGTTATCATGTTCAGTGTGTTTCCATTAATATACCTGCAACATCTACAATGTATCCCGTTCTGCTTTTGCGTCCTTAGGCTCCTCAAAAGCAACGGGTACAAGGAGTTGGCCTCTAGTTTGTTTTTTCCTCGTGTTGGTGATCGACACATCTGGGTAATGTTACTATCTGTTGGATGCATTTCCATTCTCATCCCCTACAACTGCAGAGCAACACCAGTACACTGTCCTGCTCCTATGCATAACTCTCTCTCTGGTGCTATTGCAGCTGGGAACCAGCAGGTGGGTCTTCCAGCTTCTGTGTATTAATTAGCGCTCGTCATAGTGACTTAATCGCACGCCATTCTGTTTGTTGTGCTAACCTCAACATATGTTTATTACGTGTCATATCATAGGCCCACAAATATTATCCATTTCTCATAATTATCAGACTTTGATAACCCGCCTGACCCTCCCTGTGTCCAAGGCTATTCATTTATTTTAAAAGGTCGAGGCTATTTAATCATTCTTCATCATATTTTTCAATTTAATACAAAGTGGTTACCACTGTAATGTATATGAACGCATGAATGGGTCAGACCTGTCCAGCACCGGATTTGAAATGAACTGTATTAAACTGGAGCTTCTGTGCTTTGATTACCTCCTGTGAAACATGACCGTCAACCAAAAAAAAAAAAAATCAAGATTGGTTCTTCTGAGCTCATTTTGGTCAGTTGGGGTTTAAAAAAGTGCATTAAGTAATGTATTACTCTACGCAGAGAGTAATATTGTAAAGTAACTTGTTACATTCACATGAAGGTAACTAGTAATATCTAATCTGTTACATTTTGAGGGTTATTTGCCCAGCACTGGTTAATTACCTTTCCGTGGAACGGTATTTGAAGTCATGATCATGTCATGTTATCTCTTAACAAGATCCCAGAGTCCAAATGAAAACTTGGAAGCAAAATGTAATAAGTCATTTAAAGTTCTTGTTTTACTGTGCTGTGGAGCAGAGGGAAAAAAAGTTACTGCATTGGACATCACTTTGATTGTTCTATGTCATTGGTATGCATTTGAAGTTTTCTAATTAATACCATGACATTGATTTAAACCATGTCACCCAGCCTGCTGTAGAGGACGTTTGATGATTTGTTATGTCTGTGAAGATTCAGATTTTTTTCCTGAGTGAATTCCTCATTTCTGCTGATTGTAAAGCACTAGTTTTGCAAGCAAAGCAGCTAATCTAACAGAATCCTTCTGTTATAACAAATCCAGGCAGTACATGGGAACAGACGCATGAAAACACTTGCCACTGTAGACAGCAAAAACCTTATTCATTTTGGTAAGAGTGATGAAATGACGGATCATTTATCAAATATGTGTTTTTGTACACTGGCACTATTTGTGGTGAAGTCTTTGTGTTTGCACTCAGGTAGATTCTGCTGAACTCTCTGCAGTTGTTGGCATGTCCTCTCTCCTCCTCTTTTCTCTCTCCTCTTTCATTGTTGTGAGGGACAGTTGAAATCAGCTCCATGAATAGTGATGCCATCACTGGTGGCCATTGCTTTGTCTGTGCTGCGTAATACATTAGCTCCCTTTAGCAGGCTCAGGTCCAATCAGACAGCTGATTGACTTTAATTGGTGAGTGAGACAGAAAAAAACAGACTAAGGAGTAAAGGAGAAGAGAGAGAATAACAGTTAAATTGCAATGGACTGCAGGAATGAAGCTGTGAAAACTCTCAACAGCAACAGTGACTTGCATCTGTAATTGGGGTATGGCGCTTAGTGGGATGTGGGTTTTTGTGTTAACACCTGAAACCAGCCTCATGCTGTGGAAGCTCTCTTTCTGTACAACAGACTTCTTGTGAGTTCCTTCATCTACACTCGTGCTAAAGCTTTTGATTTAAAGTCAGAAAAATATTGGAAGAAAAAACTAAAATTCTATAGGAAAGGTTGGAGGAAAACTGAGTGTAGGAGCTGTGTTCACAGTGACCTCTGTGGAAACAATAAAATAAAGAGATAATGCTGACGGGGTCATATTTCTGCAGTTGTTTTCTCCTTTTCTCGCCCTCCTTCTTCCTCAGGAAAATCAAACACATGACAACTTTATTAACCCGAGACTGATTTATTCAGTGATGCACTTCATTTTGGAAATGGATGCTTGTTTTTTAAAAGGACAGGAACACCATCACTCTTTTAGATTGTTTGTTGCGTTGTTGTACTTCCTCGCCTCTTTCCTCTAGACCTCCACCTCTGTCCCTCTCTCTGTCTAACTTTATGTCATTATTTCTGAAAAGGCGGATGGTGGGAATAAATCTGGGAGGTTGTCATAAAGGTGCTTTTACCTTGTTCTTTCGCAAACCTAAGGAGTTGAATACCTACTCCATCAAACTGATTACCCAGGCAAAGTGCGTCAAGCTTACACTCCATTTGACCTGCTCCAAACTATATCTGAGGGTCTTCAAACAACCATAAAAGCCTTCTGTCAAGAGTTAAAGAAACAAACCGTAGCAATGCATGACCCCATACACTGCATCCGCCATTCCCTTAAAAGCACTCTTTGTACTGTGTTGACAAACAATACAGAAATGTCTCATTAAGCGGGGAGCTGGAGCAGTGGCATTACCTTACTGTTAATGATTCTGGGATGGATTGTCAGGTTGAGCCAATTCCTCAGCCTTCCTCGTCCCACACACACTTTCAAAGGCTCACCTGACAGGGCAAAGATGAAAGGCAGAGGGGAACAGGAGGCAGAAGGAGGTGTGGAGAGGCAATGAGTACTGGGTGAAAGGCGTGGCAGGTGAACAAAGAGCGTTATTAAAATGAAGAAAAAAGGGGAGAGAGGTTGTTAGAGAGCACAAGGGGGGGGGGGGGTTGAGCACCCCACTTAAAGGTTCATGTGTTTTGATAGTGTGTGAGCACATGCTTGTGTGTCTATGGTTGGGAGTGTGTGCCTATACATATTCCACAGTTTGCTAAAATCTATATGTATTTCTCAAAGTTTTGACACAGGTTGAGGTGACAGCTCTGCATCAGTTAGGTGGAAGAATATGACTATGCTGTGACAAGTCATTCATTCTCTCACACATGCACACACGCATGCACGCACGCACGCACGCACGCACGCACGCACGCACGCACGCACACGCACACACACACACACACACACACACACACACAAACAAACACTACACACACTAACAATTCTACTGTTGCAATGGAGACTTTTTGAATCCGCCTCTGCACTGTGGACTATTTAGCACCAACCTCTAGCACACAACACAACCAACACAAATGTGGTTAACTGAGTTCTTGCTGCCTCACATGTCTGTGTTCAACATTTATGGGATGCTATTTTATACACACGGGGCCATACATAAACACTAAGCATATAAACCAGCTTGAAGCACATACAAACACAGTTTTAACTGAACTTCAGTGGAGTGGATTTAGAGTTTTTGTTCTGCACTGCTGCAGTTACAGATGCAACTACTGAGAATTTCCCGTTCCTCTGTGATGGGGCATAGGCAGATACATGATGAATCTCTGCTGGGATCTTGTGCGGCCTTTGCCTGGTCTTTGGCTGGAATGAAATTGAGCATCTTTAAAGCAGAATCTAGACATGGCCCGTCAGGAAACCAGCGGCTGGAAGTTAACTGCTCCCTGGCTAGAAACTGACTGGCAGGAAAGGGCTTTGATTGGGAGGTAAGATTCTAGATAGCAGTATCTATAAGTCAGCAAGACACTCCCCAAACAACATATCAGTTTTTTTGTGAAGTGTCTTTTTGCTCCCAGGTGAGTCAAGTCCCACTGCAGCTATTTGGCCATTAACACCCATCCCTACAAGGTTTTATTATGGATCCCACTGTGTTAAGTGATTGGTCAATATGTCAACACATTGACACATTGAGGTCAGAGGCTAATAGTGTTAGGGCAAAGAGGTCATGGTTAGGGTGGGGATGGGGGGACAGACGGATGGACAACCCGTTCTCACTCTGAAGTCATCGAAAACTGGCGCTTGGTCAATGACTTTCGGTACCGACAAAAAAAGCCTCCTTTTCATGTCGGCATGATATGTGGCTGGTCGCCATTATTGTTTAACAGCACATGGCGACGTCAAGGGGAAAGGCAGCGGGACAACAATGAAACTGAAAACCCTGTTTTTTTTCCAAAATCCAACCAGTTGCGTAAATGTATCGTAACGTTTGTTGTTGAAGGAAAAAATGTCAATTTGTGGTGTTGTACTGACATAGTATGTTTATTTTGAAGGAGCTTCTATTTAAACTATACATTTCCTGTTAAGTGTATTTTGAAAACAGACAACGTCAACAACCAATATACCCAGGGTACCTTGCACGTCATATCCTGACATGGAAAGTCCATGACCAAATGTCAATATGTGAGGAGGTCGAAGTGAGAATGTGTTTGGATGGACAACAACAGCAAATCTTTTTTTCTTCTAAATGCCTGTGTGTTCATTTGTATCATTATGTGTTCTGCCTCTAAATTCTGAGGTTTTTGTGGGTCCGTGAATGCAGCTCAGGCAGAGCTCTCCATGAGTACTTTTTTCCTTAGCAATGGTTTGTTACTCACTGGATTGATCTGTCAATTTGTTCAGGGCTGATGAGATCAGATAGATGGATGAAAGGAGCGCCTGCTGCGAATGAATGCAAACTTTTAGACTCAGCAGAATGAACGGTTAAGTTTAATTGTCGATGCCCCTGATGTTCTGCTGCTCTGCGCTCTGACAATGTGATGCTATAAAAAACCCTACAGTTTATATATTCCAATAGTGCTCCTAATGACCAGTCCAGCTCCAAAAATAGAAAATCTATTTGTGGTGGCAGATGTTTTAATCGTAGCAGGCCGCCACAAATAATTAATGTGTATGAAACCCTGAAAGCGGTAAATTTACAAAAATAAACTCACAGATGTATGGCCAGAAGATCGGGTGATGTAGTATAAAGGTCAACAGAGTCCATGGAGGGAGTAAGATGTGGTGGATGAATGTGCTAAGGACAGGACTTTTACTCAGGGGACTGAGGTTTGAGTCCTCTGTGAGTCAACGTTGTCTTATTATTTTTAGACTCAGTTGACTCATTATTTTTAGTGTTTTAGGACAATCATTCCTAAGTGGTGGGTTGTGATCCAAAAGTGAGTCACGGGTCCATTCTGAAGTTTGCTCGAGGATACAGAGAAGGCAAACTACCTCAATGCCATGGCAGGGTTCCCACGCGTCCTGGAAAACCTGGAAAATAATTGACCAATTTTCCAGTCATGGAAAACATATGGAAAAGAAAAAAAGTAAAATGCCCTGGAAAAGCTTGAGTTGTCCTGGAAAATAATTTCTCCACCCTCTGCTTCTCTCTACCTTGTGAGAGAACCTAAACAGGTCAAAAATTTTGCGTATACATGTCTGTTCTCAGCTGTCAAAAATTGAGCTGCCCAAACCAATACTGTAACTTCAGTTATACCACGGTCTGGGTGAATACTCAATTCTGATTGGCTGCAGGGTTTCCGTTAAAAGGTGTTATAGGACAGCTAAAAAGACATTCCAGTCAAATTGCCTGATGACAGGTTCTAAATTATTGCGCTGGCTCAACTGCTAGTTTGTAACCATAGCAACAGAGACTCAGAGCAGAGGCAATGGGCATCATGAGTGATTTTATCGTTTCATTTAATTTATTTGGTGAATTTGATCATTTTGATGACTGGGATGCAGAAAAAGAGAGGCTAGAGAATGAAAAGAAAAGGGAGAAACGGCACAAGGAGTCACGGGTCTACACCAATCACAGCCTCTGGAGCACAGCTGTAGGTCTGGAAACTTGTCAGATCATGACCGTCATGGGACATCGGTGTGAGAGCAGCCGGCAGGCTTATTGGGCTCCGTCAGCGCAGGATACGCGAGACTGGAGCACCATCTTGTCGTCTCCAAATGTCCCAACAAGCAGTGCTCAATCTGTCAATCTCCATCCTTCAAATGCCACTATGATGGACATACCCATATCACTTTCAAATTTCACTATTAATGGTAATGTAGCATTTAATTTTAAATAGGAAACAACTGTTAATTTGTTAATGTGTTTATATGATTTAATCTCGACTACTATATACTTACAAATTATTTGTTGCAATTAAAAACGATTTTGACTGGCCTACTATTTGGATGTTTGAAACAAATTTTCTTGGGCCTATAAATGAATGCCAATGAATCATGAAAGTAATATCTCAAGTTTTTTTTTTTTTGCACATCATCCTTCTGAAATAATCATCTTCTGAATAATATCACGTAACGTTTAGCCATCATCTCACTTCCCTTCACTGATCAGAGTTGCTATGCTCTCTATGCTGCAGCCACAGCGGGTTTCCGTTTGTGAAAAACTCGTGATTTTATCTGTAAAACACATTAAAGCATAAATAATTGATTTAATATTCATTTCTTTGGTAAGTGACCATGGTATAAGCGGGTTAATGCCCTTCGAGGTGTCCATTATCAGGAATTAATGGACTTTGCGGAATTAGGAGCACTCCGCTTCGCGTTGGACAGTTCACGCCTCCGCGTTGTCCACTAATTCCTGATAATGGACACCTCGTCGGGCATTAACCCTTACTTAGTTATGCGACACTGTAAGGTACAACTGTAGAAAAGAACACTTCTCCAAAGCGTGGGGGGGCAAGGGATGTAGTAGTGTACGGTGTGATAACTTGACAATACTTGCCAACTCTCCCGATTCACGCGGGAGACTCCCGATTTTTAACCCTATCTCCCGTGATGTTCCAGGTCAGTAATTTCTCCCTCTAATCTCCCGATTTTACAGTGAAGGAAACAAGTAATATTGTGGGGGATATTTGTTGCAGTATCTGGCAACCCTGGCCTGTCTGTGCATATGAGGCAAGCCGGTGACGTGACTCAGTCACTCGCTGGAGGCAGTGATACGCCAAGTAGTGTTGATACTGCCGGAAAAGAAGAAGAAGAAGAAGAAGAAGAAGAAGAAGAAGAAGAAGAAGCAGTCACTTGCCGCTTAGTTCAGTGCCCGGACAGAGATTGATAAAGAAAGAGAGACACCTGACACTCCTCTGAAGAAAAGAAAAATTGAAAAAGAAAAAAAGAAATATGCTGCCAGATTCAACACAGCGTGGACCGAGACCTTCCCCTGGGTTAGAGCCAGCTGGTGTATTACCCATCATGCGTTTTGCAAGGCTTGCAATGTTGATTTGCACAGTCAGTGGCACACACTTTTTAATTTGATGTGCAATAAATACTGCATACTAAATGCATTGCAGTGTAACCGCCTTATTATTTAGCCTTCTGGTACTCATTTTAACAAAAACTGCTATTTTTTTTCTTTGTCCTCAATGGTAAACAGAATCATTTATTGAATATCAAAGAAACAACATTTTCAGAACAAGTTTCCTTCATCAGGTTTAAAATACAAGGCAAGAAATGACGACAGTTATACACACACCTGGCGAAGGAACCTTGTTCTTTGGGCGGATACACCGATGAAAAAAATCTCCCTATTTTTCACAACCCAATGTTGGCAAGTATGAACTTGACTCATAGTGTTGGGTAAGCTACTTGGAAAGTGTAGTGAGCAAAGCTACTAGTTACTCTAATATTAAATGAAGCTTCACTACATCAAAGCTATCACCCTCAGAAATGTAGCAAGCTAATCTACAGCAAAATGAAAGTAACTAGTGCAACTACATCCAAGCTTTTTACTAAATTGAACCAACTTCGTGCCAAGTCAGTGTTATCTTACTGATCAATAAAACTGTCAGTCAAACAGATAGGCAGGTAAAAAAGTTAAGTTCAATTGTTTATTGAACAGTGAGCTGCACTAACTCCCAACATGACTCAAACCACAACAGCAAGAATGAAGACCTGCTTCAAACATGGTCAAAAACGTACATGCGTGTATGTATGTGTATGTACACTGCAAAAACTCAAAATCTTATCCAAGAATATTTATTTCTAGTCAAAACAAATCTCATTACAATTGAAATAAGACCCATCACCTAAAAAGTAATTTGTTTATAGACAGTTTTCACTTGTTTCAGGAAAATTTTCACTTGAAATAAGTAGAAAAAAAATCTGTCCATGGAGCAAGTTTTTTTTTCTTATTGCAAGCAAAAAAACCCAACTCGCTCCATGGGCAGATTTTCATACTCATTTCAAGTGAAAATTTGCTTGAAACAAGTATTTTTTTAAGTGTAAAGAGATTTGTTTTGACTAGAAATGAGGCAAGTAAACACATTTTAGTAAACACATTTTATAGTGAGCAGCATACACATGTCCCCTACAAATCCCAACCGTGTTTACGAAGTTTGAATGAATGAGACGGACGCAAAGGAAACGGAGGCTGCGCATTGATCCTTTTGTCTCTGTCTGCAGTAACGAATAAAAATCCCATTCATGATGGGGTCAAATGGATTATGTGCATAATTAATCACAAAACAAGCAAATACTTCATCTTAATGACATATAACACTCATTATGCTTCAGCTGAATCCTCTAAGCAAATGACCATGTTGAACTGAAATTAGTTTATCATGTTAAATGTCCGAAATTGTATGAAATTGCTCCAGTGCGTTAAACCAATCTTTGTGCAGAATCACACAGCCTGATAGGCCCTGGCAAACACAGTGGGACTGCTGTACAGAATGTTGGTCTCTCTTACCCTAACCCTGGTTATTTTCTGAAAGCACAGAGCAAAGAAATGTCTTTTTTTTCTCCCCCGGTCTGTTGTCAGCAGAGAGCGGCGGCTGCAGCGGGGATTTCAGCACCACGGACGGCGCGCATAAAAAGACTTGGCAAGCGTCTCCTTTAAATGTGTTTGCTGCTAGCAAAATTATACATAATAAATGAAGACAGTGACACACTATTTTCAATAAAAAACAATGAGTTGAACGTTCATCTCAAGCTTTTGTAGTACAACAAATTTCAGAATTGTGCGAGTGCGGCCGGAGAGTGGACGGCAGTGTTTGATGCAGGAAACTCGATATGGACTTGAAAATCAATTTCGGAGTGGGGGTCGTTTGGAACGGCGAGATTTCGGAATGGAGGGCTGTTCCCCGTCAGCTTCATGTGGAAGTGACTCTGTGTGGTAGCGGTGACAGTTTTATTTCAGTCCATAACAGAAATCCCCGCCTCGTTTGAGCTTCAGAAATGATTTTGGAAATGTAGCTTGTGTGGACGCTACTGCACTAAGTGATCAATAAAAGAGCTTAACTACTGAGAAGTTACTTGATTCAGAAAACAGTGACGCTACCACCAAGCTACTGAGAAATGTAGTTAAACTACAAACGTCCGCTACTGTAGTGACGCTACTGCCCAACACTGCTCATACTGGAGCAGCTTCTAGAAAAGGGTGGGAACCCTGAATGGCCAAACGCAAGTATGATCCTGAATATATTAAATTGCATGGACCTTTGAACTAATAACTAAGGAGAAATCTGGACCCTGTGACTGGACCAATTAGGAACCATTGTTTTAGGGTGTATAAAACTACTGAACACACACTGTATGCATAAGCTTTAGCAAAATACTTGACTAGACCCATTTGTGTTAACATTACATTTCGACATCGCTTGGATGCCCAGGAATCTATACCTGGTTGTAAATAGCCACATTGGCTAGTTGGTTGGTTCCGGACACCTGATTGCAAATAGTGACTACCTTTATTTTCACTTTTTCTATCAATATCAGCCTAGGAAAGCTTATCTTTTTCTTCTGGAAATATACTGAAATAAAATAGTTATAGAACTGGTGATCTTCCAACTTTTGACATTTGAGACCCCTGCTGTGGCCCAAAACTCCCGCGACCCCTTTTCAGCACCTCAAAGAGCACACCTAAAAAAAGGTCTCTGCTTTAAACAGATGTCAGAGTTCTTAGTATCAACATCATTGAAACCATTTTTCTTTTTATATAAAATCTTCATAGGGAGCGGTGCATATTTGGCTCATCAGCAGGGTAATACATCAGACACAAGTACAAACGTTAGTAAAAGGTTGAAATTATACTTCACTTTGCAAACACATCTTCTTCCCCAAGTTAAAATTTTAGAGTGCATCATATGGTAGCTGTTACCACAAGATATTACATGCTTTAGCATATATTTTCTGTACTTACTTACTTTCTGTGCTTCTGATCTGTGGAGTTTGATCAGATTCTACAGAAACCCTATTCCACATTTAGACATCTTTCTCTCCAAAAAGTAAGTTTGATCATTTGTAAAGATGCTTAATTGATACAGTGTAACTGTACATACCAATCAATATCAGGTATGTAGATGATGTATTTATGTATGTACGTAGATGTGTAGGAATATGGAAGTTGTATGGGTTCAGAAAATGTAGTGCCAAAGGAAAGAGCTGTCTGATGGTGGTGAAAACATTCTCAATAGAGCATCCACTTAGACTGATACTGATTTTTTAGGTGGGTTTAAACCAGGATCCGACAGAGTTTTGCTGGTCGTCGGGGCTGTTGCTTAAAATATAGGCAGTACTTTCGCATTTTGATATTGCCCACCACCCATGCCAACACCACTGATACAAATTGTATAGAAGTGGATCAAGAGACAGACCAACCCTGACAAACTCTGACCAAACTCTGTTCAAACACTAAAACGTAATGTTATGACTATAACTACTGTTCCCTGAAGGAGAGGAACGAGGTACAACACACAGTTGTATATGGGATATCTTGCTTTCATCCCCCTTGGCTGAATTCACCGTTAATCACGCCTTTAGGCAGACGGTGTGTGACAACGCATGCTCTTTGCGTGGCCCCGCCCGCGCATAAGAGGCCGGTCATCAGCTCCATCCCCAGTTTGACAACTGCATTTCACCAAGCCCGGCTGCGCCCCGGGGCAAACATGGTGTTGTACCTCGTTCCTCTACTTCAGGGAACAGTAGTTATAGTCATAACATTACATTCCTTTTCAGTCGATTCACTCGGTACAACACACAGTTGTATATGGGACCTATAATCGCACCCCGCAAGCAGCTATCAGAAACGTAAAACCTCCCCCAGCACACTAGGGCGTACAGCCAGCTGACAGGACAGAATGAGCCACCGGGGGCTGTCACTTCCAGACGATAGAACCGAGCAAAAATGTGTGGCGATGCCCAACTGGCAGCAGCACAAATATCACTTACAGGCACCTCCCTGAACAGGGCCCAAGATGTAGCCATACCCCTAGTGGAGTGAGCTCTCACACCCTGGGGCAGCTGATGGCCTCTGCTGCTGTATAGAAGAGAAATCGCCTCCACAATCGAATGGGAGAGACGCTGTCTAGACAGAACCTTGCCCCTAACCAGATTGGCGAAACATACAAACAGCTGGTCACACAAGCGCACATCCCTGGTATGTTCCAAGTGCAAGCGCAACGCACGCACAGGGCACAAACAATGCAACTTCCTCTGCTCCTCAGTGACAAATGGAGGAGGACAGAAAGCCATCAAGTCAAAAGCCATGGAGCAATAGTCTGCGGGGATAACCTTAGGTAAATACGCAGCGTTAGGTCGTAATGTTACCTTGGAACCATCTGGGGTGAACTGGGTGCACGAAGGGTGCACGGACAGAGCATGAAGGTTACCCACCCGCTTAGCCGAGGCTAACGTGAGGAGAAGAACAGTCTTATATGAAAGGATCTTCATATCTATCGACTCAATAGGCTCAAACGGAGGCTCACAGAGAGCTTCCAAAACCAAAGTCAGATCCCATGAAGGAACACCAGGCTTAACTACAGGCTTAAGCCGGCACAAACCCTTCAGAAAACGCATGGCAAGGCGATGAGCCCCTGCATCAAAACCAATATGACAAGCTGAAATAGCGGCCAAATAAACTTTAATAGTGGAGAAGGACAGCCCTTTATCTGACAGTTCCTGTAGAAATGTCAATACATCCACCACAGAGCATTGGAAGGCGACCATATTACATTCCTGGCACCTGTCTCCACCACACCGGGGGGCAGACCCAGAGCCATCAGGTTGGACCTCTCAACAGGTAAGCATGCAGCCACCACAGCTCCGGGCGCGGGTGTAACACCTCTCCTCTCCCTTGGGAAAGGAGGTCCCTGCACAAGGGGAGCTGCCAGGGCCTCTCCACCAGCAGACTGATAATCTCCGCGTACCACGACTTTGTCGGCCACTGTGGAGCCACCAAAATCAGAGTTAGGCTCTGGTGCCGTCCTCTCTCCAACACTGGCAGTATCATTTCCACAGGGAGAAATGCATACAGGAGGGTGTTGGGCCATGGGTGAGCCAGTGCATCCACTCCCAGAGGTGCCTCTCAATCTCTCAGAGAGAAAAACAGAGGACAGTGAGCATTCTCTTTGGAGGTAAACAGGTCCACCTCTGCTCTCCCAAAATACTCCCAAATCTGACCCACCACTCGTGGATGCAGTCTCCACTCGTTCGCCAGCAGACCCCCTCTGGAGAGGAGGTCCGGTCCCAAGTTGCCGCAGCCCGGTATGTGCGTGGCCCTGAGGGACAAGTGAATATTGCACCATGTTAACAGAGAGTGAGCCAACTTCAGCAGGAGAAGAGACCGAGTCCCCCTCTGCCTGTTTATGTAGGAGACCACTGTTGTGTTGTCCGTCCTGATCAGAACGTGTTGGCCTGTTAGGGCTGAACAAAAGTGCTTCACCGCCAAAAAGATGGCCAGCAGCTCCAGATAATTGATGTGGAGGCTGCTTTGCTCCTGTGTCCAGACCCCTCTCACTGCTGCACCATCGCACAGAGCCCCCCACCCCCTTAGGGAGGCATCTGTGGAGACAACCTTGTGGGAAGTCACTCTCCCGATAGGCGAGCCCATGCACAGCAGACTGGGTTCTCTCCATGGTAGGAGTGTGGTCATGCAGGCGGGAGTTACCATCACTTTCCTTTGAAGGTGACTCTGTGGGTGCAGACGAAGAGCATGAGACCAGCACTGAAAAGCCCTCATTTTCAGCAGTCCCAGCGGTACCACTGCTATCATGGAGGCCATCATGCCCGCTAGTTGTAGGACTGTGTGGTAGCGCAGTTTGCGTTCCAACTGAAATTGACCCAGACAGTGCTGAAACGCGGCCACTCTGTGTTCTGAGAGGCGTGCTCTGCCGGAGGCGGTGCATATTTCCAGCCTGAGGAAAGAGAACTGCTGGCTGGGAGTCAGCGAGCTCTTCTGAAGGTTTACTGAGAAACCCAGTGCACGGATGTGGGAAAGAGTCATTGTTAACTGCTTCCCTAAATACTCTCTGGAGCTTGCGATCAGAGCCCAGTCGTCCAGATATGTCAATATGTGGATGCCCTTCACTCGCAGCGGGGCTAGAGCCGCCTCAACACACTTGGTGAATGTCTGAGGGGCCAGGGAAAGACCGAACGGCAGTACGAGGTATTCACAGGCCGCCCCCTCGAAAGCAAACCTCAGAAATTGTCTGTGGTCTGGATGTATAGCTACGTGATAATAAGCATCGGTCAAGTCTATTGACACACAAAAGTCCCCCAGATTGATAGCAGCTAGCAACTGCTTTAGTGTTAACATCTTGAACCTGTATTTCCGCAGGTATGTGTTTAACACCCTCAAATCCAAAATTGGACAAAGAGCTCCCCCTTTCTTTGGAACAACAAAATAGCGGCTGTACCAACCTCTGTTTGCCTCTGAAGGGGGAACCTCTCGTATCACTTTCTTGTCCAACAGGTATTTTACTTCCTCTCTCAGGACTGCAGCCGCGTTGCCACTCACCACCGTGTTTACGATCGTGTGGAAACACGGTGGTCTGACCCAGAACTGTCGCCGGTAACCACTGGCAACGGTTTGTTGTACCCACAAGGAGACTGCGCATGCGCGCCACTGACGGAGATGCCCTGCCAGTCGGCCCTGGAACCCCGTTGCGCCTTCTAGCGGGCCTGGGTGGGGTGACACTACCAGACTCGTCTGGTTTATTATATTTGGATTTATTGTATGTGATGTGTGTTTTATTGTTGATTCTGTACAATGAACATTTACAACACTTGTACCATGAACAATGTGCACCTTTATTGGGGCATTGAGAACAGGAACATTTGGGGAACACACAGTGTTTAACTGAACATTTTGAGCACACATAGTGGTCATAAGTGGGGGCAGAAGCAGTGCATCTGAACATGGGCTTGGGAGACTGAGTGGCAACAGTACAGCGTCTTTTGAGGCTGGGAGACTGAGCACAAAACAACCGCGGCATTTTTAGCGGCAAAACGAGGAGGGAAACCATCTCTCCCTGTGGCATGTAACCCTCCATCCACCTCCCTGAGGCTAGGATGGGGGATTAATCTTCCTCCAGGGCGCTGAGCCCTTCAGGCCCGGTGGTGGACCCTTACTCCAGGCTGAGGGACGAGAGGTCTGGTCCTATGTCTGTTTAGCCGGGCGGGGGCCGGAAGAGGCCGAGGAGTCTCTCCTCTTGGGCCCCTGCCAAGGTAGAGAGCCGCAAAGCGAGCCGAGGAAGCATGTAGTCCATCGTAATTCTTAGCTCCCTTATGGCGGGTGTCAGCGGGCTGTCGGGAGGCAGCTGGCTGTCAAGCTCCATATGCTGGATAGCCTGGTAAGTCAGGAGCATGGACAGGGGATATAGGACACGCGCGGCGCCCGCTTGCGCCCGGTTAATTTTGTCCAGCTGACCAGCGGAGAATCTGCAGTGTTTAGATGGCAGGGTTGGGCTGGTTGAGCCGAGGTTGCGTGACAGGGCTAAATAAGCCACTAGCGAGGGCTCCATAGGCGGGGAGTTTACCAAGCCGGCCGCCTCTGCTCCGTCTAAATCTGTAAATTGACCAGAGCCGGGTACGGTGACGTGGATGGACAGTGGACGGGACCAGGAGGAGGTTAGCTCGGCCATAAGATAAGCGCGAAAAAGGATGTATCCTCAGGGCCAGTTGACGCGGCCGAAGCGACGCTTTGGGCTGAGGAGAAGGCATCTTATTCGTCGTCGGAAAATACCTGGGCATCGAGACCGAGGTCCAGCATATCGTCCTCCAAATAAGAAGCGGACATGTCGAGGTGAAGCTCGCCAGCAGCGCAGGATGAATACGCCAGTTCACTCTCCATGAGCTCGCCGGAGAAAGCCAGGCTGTCCCACTCACTTGAGGGGGGTTCACCCGGGAGCTCCTCAGGCTCAGAGGCGGACGAAGCTGCATCAGCCGTCTCAGAGAACAGAGGGTCCAGCCACGGAACCGAGGACCTTAAGCACGAAAACCTCCCGTATCTCAATTGTTGTTCGTGGGAGAAGAGTTCAGTGCCTTTTGCTCTACCCTTTCCATATACAGGTTTGCCACAATGGGGGATACTGGTGACCCCATAGCACAGCCATGCTTCTGTCTGTAAAAAGTACCGTTAAACTGGAAGTATGTGGTGTTAAGGCACAATTCCAGTAACTGGCAAATTTGTTCTATATTGAGATTTGTTCTGTCCAGTAACGTTCTGTCCTGTGTAAGATGATGCCTCACCGTTTCCACTGCTTCCCCGGTTGGGATGCAAGTGAATAGGGATGTTACATCATATGATACCATGGAGTTAATCGCCAATGCATTTCAAATTTTTGCGATATTTGTTTTAACTTACGGGTTTGAGAGTTATACCAAGGAGCGAACTTTCTTTACTTTGTTAACTTCTTTTTAAGGGGAGCTACAGAGTCGAGTGTTGTTCGCAGCAATCCTATGGCGCTATCAACAAAATGATCAATTCGGGAGAGGTTAAATTCGGCATGGGAAACCTCTGTTACTGAAGGACTTGGTATTGAATTTAATGATGGAGTAATCATTTCCTTAAATTTTGCGACAGAACTATCTGATAAACATCTAGTATAGTAATAGCCAGGGATTCTGTGGAAAGACTGTTAGGTTATCAATTTCAATTCCACACGTCAGAACTAGATCGAGGGTATGGTTAAAACAGTCAGTGGGTTCATGTACACCCTGACTGAAGCCAATGGAGTCCAATAATGAGATAAACGCAGTAGCCAGGGAGTCATTATCAACGTCGACATGAATGTTAAACTCGCCTACAATAATAACTTTATCTGATGAACTAAACTGAATAAAAACTCTGAGAATCCAGAAAAAAATTCAGAATATGGGCCAGGAGTACGGTACACTATAATAAATAAAAGTGGCTGCAAGGTTTTCCAAGTCGGATGTAAAAGAACGAGGCTTTCAAATGAATTATAGTCTAGTTTAGGTTTAGGGCTGATTAACAGACTGGAGCTAAAAATGGCGGCAACTCCCCCTCCTCAGCCGCTGCCTCGAGGAATGTGGGTATTATTACGACTGGGAGGAGTGGATTCATTTAGACTAACATATTCATCTGGCCACAGCCAGGTTTCAGTGAGACTGAGTAAATCAATATGATTATCTGATAGTAAATCAATATGATTATCTGATATTAATTCGTTTACTAACACTGCTTTAGATGATAGAGACCTGATATTTAACAGTCCGCATTTAATTCTCCTGTTCTGTCTTTCTGTCACAGAAGAGGTGTTAATTTTCATGAGGTTATTATGCACAACTCCTCTTTGTTTAATTTTAGAATTAAATAATTTAGGTGGTTGGGGCACAGACACCGTTTGTATAAAACTATGAAAACTATTGGTGGGTAATTGCACTAGAATGAATGCCGTCTGTCCTAGTAAGACCAGGTTTTCCCCAGAAAGTGTGCCAATTATTAACGAAACCCACATTGTTTGCTGGACACCACCTGGACAGCCAGCGATTAAATGATGACATGCGGCTAAACATGTCATCACTGGTCAGATTTGGGAGGGGTCCAGAGAAAACTACGGAGTCCGACATCGTTTTTGCATATTCACACACCGAGACAATATTAATTTTAGGCTTCGGCTTGGAGCTGCGCCTCTCACGAACAGTTACCCAACCTCCCGGCTGAACGGGTGTTACCGGAGGACCGCTAGCGGAGGCTATGCTATGTGGCTCCGTACCGGCTATAGGGGACTGGCTAACTACCGCAGCTACTGAATGGTTTTCCATGGTGCGGAACCGCGCTTCTAATTCACTAAGCCTCGCCTCCAACACAACAAATAAGCTACACTTGTCACAGTTACTACTGTTGCTCAAGGAGGCAGAGACATAGCTAAACATTTGGCACACAGAGCAAGAAAGAGCAGAGAGAGAAGCCATCACTACTTGTTAAGCTAATGTAGCTACCAAGGCTAGTAACATGCAAACAACAGCTAAGAGATTAGCAGGGAAGTCGTAAAAAGGAGGAGAGCTATAAGTGCTTAAACAGAACGAGTGTGGGTTAAGACTTGAAGTAGATGTTAAAGCAGCTGAAGTGAGAAAGCAGGCTAGTAGAATTCACTAGAGCAGTACAGAGACGCTGTCACAGAAACACCGGAAATGACACAACTCGCTTACCGCAATAGTAGTAAGTAGTAGTTGTATGTTTTCTACCTCATGGGCAAACGCAAATACCACAGTTCCTTTTCTCTGTTTTCTCTGGTCATGTAGCACCAATTCCATGAACCCTACAGCAGCCTCTGCTGGAAGTCATCTTCTATTTAATTCCAGTGTGAGCTCACAAACTGTCAACTATGATGGGAATGAGAAGATAATACAAGAGGAATCCAGTTGTTTTTAAGGTAGTCCATGACACCTGAACTGAACGCTACAAAGACGAAATTTAGGACTATTAGTAGTCATCAGCATAAATTGTCTTTCATATTTTTGTCATGGAATCTCAGTCGATTCAATAGGTATACTGCCATTTTTGTTGCATAACTAAAACCGTATGTCTGGTCTCTCTCCAGTGAGAAAAGTGGCTATATATCAATATCAATTGTCCAAAAGGGGGCGTTACAGCAACTGACTGAAATTGCAAACTTTGAATGAGCATATCTCATGTCCCGTATGTCGTAGAGACCTGAAACTTTGCACAGAGATGCCTCTCCTCATGAGGAACAAATTTGCTTCAAGAACCCATAACTTCTGGTTATACAGATTTTCTGCCATTTTGAATTTTTTGAAAAACACTTAAAATCTATCTCTTCCTAAGAAATCTGACCGATCTGCATGAAACTCGGTGGACATAATCTAGGGACCAATATCTAAAGTTCCCTCTTGGCAAAAGTTGGAAAACTTACTAAAACTGAGCTTTTATAAAGCAGTGAATATTGCGGAGGGTGTGACTCATCACATAAAGGTGTATAACATCTCAAGGGTTCCACCGATATGACCACACATAATCTGAGGGGACCCATCCATTATTGACCCAATCAAACATAATGAGGGCACTAGAGAGCTAATTTCTTATCTAGACCTAATCGCCATATCGATTTTTACTAAACTTGGTAGATATGCAGAACAGGACGCCTCAAGGTGACTGGAGAAATTTAACTCTAATTGGGAACTGGGTGGCGCTATAACAACAGAAAAATGCTTAAAAATGGCTAAAATGCGACCGATCGCTGTGGCTCCCCCTGTGGCCGAATGTTTGTTTGTTTTTCTAATTTTTGGTATGACTAAGTCATGGTATGGCATGCTGTACATAATCACGGAAACTGTCAGTGTGTCATTCTGTCAGTCAGTCATTCTGTCTGTCCCACGTTTTTCTACTCACTGACGTGGTCAATCTATGTGAAACTGCACATAGGCATTGAGGATTGGCATAGGTAGAAGGTGACAAAGCTACCAATGGGTATGGACTAGTTATTATATTATTTTTCTAATTAAAGTCTTACATTGATATATCAGTATACTCGCACTGCAGTCAGACAAGCACACACACACACACACACACACACACACACACACACACACACACGGGCTCTGTGTCCGTGTGTTATTGTATCTCAGGCCTTGTTGGTACCTCTCTAAACAGCCCCAGCCCAAACCTCATTAACAGAAACTGCATCCACAACACTTGGTGCTTGTGCAATAACTTGTAAACACATTAAAAATGTAATGGCACCTACAGGCTTTGGAGCTGCAAGTGCATTTTAATTCACAGGGCTCCCAACTTCTATTAACAAGCACCGTCCCCTCTAAAAAAAAATGGCCCTGAAACCAGTATTTGAATATTTTCAATAAATGCAGATTATGCCAATATGGAAGATTACAGTGTTGTTGGAAATTGCTTTGACTCGAGAACTTCAGTGTCACATGTCTGTATAATTTAAAACCAAGAGGAGATGAAAACCTTTTACTGAAAAACTTGTAATGGAATTAACACAGAAAAGCGTGGGTCAGTGTACGTTCTTGCACCAATGAATAACAGTCCTTCAGAGATGAACAGATAACTTGCAGTAATGTGTCATCTGTCTTTACAAAGACAAGCCACTGCAATTAGTTTTGTATATATGTATATAAATGGATTGCAAGGTACGCCTCCACAAACCAGTCAAGGTTTTCTTACTGTTTACATGCATGTCTGTGGAAACATAGATGCTTCACACACGTCTTCCCCCCAACTGCACAGATCTATACAATCAGCACGGTTTTAAGGTGGACACCAAAGATTAGTATTACCAAGTATCTGACCAAATGTCTCCTCTTCTGTTTGTATGATTATCTTACGAATTTACACTTCGCAAATGACGTTACGTCTTTAATGTACAGTTACATAATTAACGTTAAGTTACAGAGTTACTGTAGTTAGGTTTAAGTAAAGAAACATGGTAAGGACGTACCTTAAAAAGACAAATGGATCAGACTCCCAGGCAAAAATATGTTTTTTTGTCACCCATCCATCACCTCAACCTGCCTCCTTACAAGCACTTGGGACTGCTTCCTTGTTTCCTGCTGTCAGTACATTGGTCAAGTGATGGCAGTCTTTCAAAATAGCCTATATGGGATATGCACAAATTTGGGTGTGTTAATTTTTGTGGGAAAACATACAACAAATTTGTAAGAACAGCCTTTCCTTTTCTATGTGGAATAATGGCCAGAAAGCAGTATTATGTCACAGAAAGGTTAAAATTTGACCTTTTGGATATAAAATGTTGACACTTCATTACTTTATCCTATCAGATATTTGTGTGAAAACTAGTGCATGAATTCCTGACTTAGGGCCAAAACATGTTTTGGGTCACATTGACCTTTGACCAACAAAATGTAACCAGCTTATTCTTGAGTCCAGGACAATGTTTGAGCCAAATGTGAAGAAAGTTGAAAAAATTCAATCAAGGCTCTCTGGAGATATTGTGTTCACGAGAATGGGATGGACAGACAACCCGAAGACATCATGCCTCTGGCCAGTGTCACCAATTCAGTATCTGACCAACTGCCTCCCCTTCTTTTCTTGATATATTATGCTAAATGATGGCAAGAAAATTGATTTTGCAGAATATAATGTCACAGTCAAGTTGACCTTTGACCTTTTGTATATTATATGTCATCTCTTCATCAGGAAATTTCCCCTCAGGGGATTAATAAAGTATAAAATTGAAAAAATACATAAATAATAATTATAATAATTTTTATCTTATTAGACATTTGTGTGAAATTTTGTTATAATTAGTGTATGACTTCTTGAGTTATGGCCAAAACATGTTTTGTGAGGTCACCATGACCTTGACCTTCAACCACTAAATTCTAATCAGTTCATGTCCAAGTGGACATTTGCACCACACTGCAAAAATAATTCTCTCAAGGTGTTCTTTAAAGGCGCTGTATGTAAGAATGTGGCCAAAACGGTTACTGCACTCAAATTCAAAATACTGCCGCAAGTCATGTCCGCCCCCCCTCCCCTACAGATTCGAGGTTGCTGGACAGCGTTGCTGGAGTTTGCCGCACGGGCTGCGTGGCAAGGGATACAGTTGAGGAGACTGCTAATGCTATGTACTGGGACACTGCTAATGCTGCCTTCCGTGCTGCTGCCGTGCTGCTGACTCTACTGACTGTGTGACTGGTACGCGGCGGTGGGTGGCGCAACAGGCCAAAACACAAATTCAAAACATAAACATGATTTGCGGACCGTAATTTTTTTTTTTAATTCGAATATTCTGGCTGTACTATTGTTATCGGTGAGATCAGTATGTTATATGAACATTATTCCTTAGTCTCTGTGACATATTAGGAGGATTTTATGACATATTCTTTAGATTTCTTACATATAGCTCCTTTAATATTTCGTGTTCACGAAGATGCAAGGTCCCAGTGACATGGACCTTTGACCACCAAAATCTAATCTGTTTAGCATTGAATCCAAGTGGATGTTTATGCCACTTTGAAAGAAATTCCCTCCAGGCATATGGATGCACAGCCATACAACCAGACAACCGGAAAACATGCCTCTGTTTACTATCACTGGCACAGAGGCATAAAAAACATCCAGGCTAGCTAGATGTTCATTGTCCTGATAATGGTTAATGGATAATACTGATGAAATTCTTTATTTTTCTCAAGTCAACAAGTCATGACATGAAGACCCAAACCAACAATGATCCTACTACTGAGTATTGCTAGTGGATAATTTTGATTTGTTAAGTCTCCAACAAATGCACTCCTGTTGGAGCCAAAAACTAATGTCCTGGGGCCTCATTTATAAAAGAGTGCTTAGGATTCATACTAAAAGTTGATATGCGCCCAAAAGCTGAAAATGGCGTGTGCCAAAAAATAATCTGATTTATAAAACCGTACACTTGCACGCAATGTTCTCTTTATAAATCACAGACCTCCTGGAGTTGTGTACACCCAGATCTGCCTCATATTCCGTCCTCCTGGGTTTTGTCATGAACAGCAAATGTCTAAGTAGGGCTGATGAAATGAGTGTAATGGTTGTGCTTAATGGCTGTATTTCGAGACATGATAAATGCACTGGAAATATTTAGCTAAATAAATAAATATATTCCATGCAGTCGCGCCGTCCTCTCCCCCTCCTGCGCTCACAGAGTGGACAATGAGACGTTAGAGGCAGTGCGGATTAAATATGTATTTAGAAAGAATTTCAATTCAGGATTTGAGTTGGATTTTACAATGTTTTATGAAACAATTATCACTCACTCCAAGCACAAAATAAGGCTGCTGGAATTAATTTCAGTGATAACGTGGATCTAAGGTGGATATAGCATGACATGTGTGAGACATCAATAAAAATCTGACTCCACTTCTCCACCTTGCCGTCTGCGTTGCCACTTCCCAGTGTCTCCAAAATGTGCGCACGCATGACTCAGAGTTTGCTTACAGGTGCGCACATTCTCCCGCCAAGTTTATGTTTATAAATCACAACCTTTGTGTGGGAAGTGGCATACACCAATTTCAAGCCCCGTTTTGTGAGTAAGCAAGCTTTATAAATGAGGCCCCAGCTCTTTTAGGGTATTAGCTGTTAAAAAAATAAATAAAAATGACTGAATATATTTGTAAAGGTTCTTTATAGCGTTTCGTCTCCAAAAATGACTAACAATTACTTTCATATTAAATGATTCTGCATGTTGCAATTTACGTTACAGTGCAAACATTCAGTGTTAATGCCAAAAGCAGTGCGTCTTTTATGTAGTGAAGAAGAAAGTAGGGGTGTGGAGGCTGGGGTGTTGGATAGGTGTCTACTGCCTTTGACCTTCATGCAGAGGGAACTGAGTTTGTGTCCCATCATCCTCCAACTTTTATTTGGTTTAGTTAATTGTTGTTTTTTTCATGGAAGTTGTTGATAACAAACACACACACACACACACACACACACACATACAGTGCTACACCTCCTGCCATATGTCTCAGTGGACCAAGGCACAGGGGTGGCAGCTTCCCCCGGACAGATGGGAGTATCAGGGGGAGGTGGAGCTGGCCTGTACAACACTTGCTCTCTATGCATGGCTGCTCGACTAGTTTCCTTTACAGGCTTCAGTCTGGGCTCACTGCCTTCAAAGGGAACAGTTACAGTCCAAATCTGCCAGAGCCAATAGGCATCTACTGAAAGACAATGCAAACAACGAGCTAATGGAAACTCATTTTAGACCGCTGCATCAGGCATGGAGGGAAAGCTTTTATTCAGGCTCACTTCACTGATTCATCCATTGGAAGAATGAAAGTTAAATAAATGCACAGGTTTATTGGATTGGTTGATATTGCTCTATTGATAAATTTCAACAAAAAATATTTTTATGCCATGGCAACAGCTGTGGCTGGATGCATAGTATTTTCAGGTTGTCCATTCGCCCCATTCTCTTGAACACGATATCTCCAGAATCTTTGAGGGAACTTCTTTAAATATTTTTGGTCCTTACTCAAGAATTCATACGTTTTCACCCAAATATCCAATAGGATAAAATAATGAAGCAGTGACATTTATATCCAAAAGGTCAAATGTTAACTTCACTGTGACATCATGTTTTCTGGCCATTATTCAATGTAATATCTCAGAAACAGAAGGGAAAACATTTGGTCAGATACTGAATTGGTGACGCTAAACTTGGCCTTTCGTGTTGCCAATTTTTTGAGGACGCAAAGGCCAAAAGCCAGGGCAGCAAGGCCATAAAATAAAACAATGATTTTAAGTCCACGTTCAAAATGAATTTAATTTAAGGACTAAAGATGTATAACTATCTGTGAAATGAATAAATAAAACAAGCTCAAGTAATAATAATGATTATAATAAGTGATCTATTTAATAGTACTAATATACCCAGTCTGTTTTAAATATAAAACAACCAGGTTTATGTATTTATAAGCAAACAATCTTCACCAAAATTCATGGAACAAGACTGGCTTACAATTATTTTTGATGTGTTGTTAGATAGCTAACAAACAAACAAACAAACAAACTATAGCAGGGCTATTCAATTAGGCCAGATAATATCGATGGGCCACATTTTTAGCAGCAAGCAACCAATCCACCTTTTTTTTTTGCATATATATATATATATATATATATATATATTTTTTTTTTTTTTTTTTTTTTTTTTTTGCACATATATATATATATATATATACAGGCATGGCCCTCCTCAACATAATGCAGAAACAGACTAAAAAAGAGCTATCAATGCACAGAAGTATAATAAGTGACATTAACAGTATCTAATAACCAGTGCTGGGTAAGGGTTACTTTAAAAGTAATCAAAGTACATTACTGCGTTACTTTCTAAAAAAGTAACCAGTTACTTTACTGCATTACTCCCTGAGTAAAGTAACTCAATTACTTTAAAAGTACTTCCAACATTACTCCCTGAGAAAAGTAACTCAAGCACTTTTAAAGTACTTTCAGTATTCTACATTTCCTATTAGGCAATGGACCACAGGGCGCTAAGCCTACATTTTTTTGTCTCCAAAATTAAAGTTATGGACCACTTGCCCTTCACTGAGATGCAATTCTCCCATCACAGCCGTCACTTTGACCAGTAGAAACACAGAACGATCTGCTGTTGTAGACAGCTGTATGACAACAACACCCCAGCATTTTTAATATTTCCTCTAGGGATGTTACCACACAGAGTAAAAGGGGGAAATGATGGTGTGAAACAGCAGAGGCACTTTGTCAACCCGCTGAGTTAACGTTACTGCCATTAGCATCAAGCTAGCAAACAATGGTACATCCTCACAGTCGGACATAAAGTAAATAACATTAACAAACAGCAGCGGGGCTTTTACTCACCACAACTGCAGAGGCTCCCAGCTTCATTTGAAACAAACTACATTATAGACAGTCCGTTATTTATTAATCCCTCTGTGTGTTTATATATTTACTTTTTATCCACTCCATTGTCTTTGTAAAGTTAACATATCGCACTGTCATGTCAAACTCAACACTTGTTTCAAATTAAAAGCCTCTTATAACCTTGGCTAGAGAATCCCTCCATTTTCTAAATAGACTTTTATTCTGAAACATTTGTCAGAACTTCTGTGGAAGATACAGTAGCTTGATCGTTTACGCATGGCGCTTCAAATGTAGCTCCTGCCATCTGCTGACGCTTTTAGGTGACTACAACAACATGTCGGCTGGCACATGAACAGACGCAGTGACTCAAATAATAGTCAAAGTAATAAAAACAGGACAAGAATAACCTGATGACATCACACACGCTGTGAAAGACGACCGGGGATAATTGGTGAGTACCAGCGTGTAGTGTGTAGCTGGCATAATGCAAGTCCTGAGTCTGAAATATGTCTGTCAGCGAGTCCTACTCCACCTGTTTAGACTCCACTGTAGACATTTCTCCGACCACATAGCGAGCCACAAGCTCCGTGGCTTCTTTCAGACTGATAGGTTTAACATTATCTCCGTTATTAGAACCAAAGACAGCTGCTGCTGTTTCGGAGCTGAAGGACCAGCGTTCTAAAAGTAACGAAAGTAACTGATGTCTTGTTTAAAAATGTACTTAATTATTTGATAACTCAAACAGCAAACTAACGCATTAGGTTACTCGTTACTGCAAAAAGTAATTCAATTCAATTCAATTTTATTTATAAAGCCCAATATCACAAATCACAATTTGCCTCACAGGGCTTTACAGCATACGACATCCCTCTGTCCTTATGACCCTCGCAGCGGATAAGGAAAAATTCCTGAAAAAACCCCTTTAACGGGGAAAAAAACCAGCAGAAACCTCAGGAAGAGCAACTGAGGAGGGATCCCTCTTCCAGGACGGACAGACGTGCAATAGATGTCGTACAGAACAGATCAGCATAACAAATTAACAGTAATCCACATGACATAATGAGACAGAGAAAGAGAGAGAGAGAAAGAGATGCAGGTAATGACAGTAACTTACAACAACATTATTGAAAGTAATAATATGATAGTTATAGTTCTGGCTACTGCGGTACAATATGTTGAAAGTATGTATTAATATCTGGCAGTATACAAGTGTGACAATAGTCATATGTGTATAATAACAGCAGAAGTATGACTAATGACTAATGATGGCAGCAGCAGCAGGAGGCATCTGGCGGGACCACGGCAGCAGCACAACCACACACGTCACGCTGTCCAGGCACCGCTGCGATATGAGTTAATCTGAGAGACAGTGGAGCACAAAGGCTCCGGAGAAGAAGCCGAGTTAGTGACATCCAGAATGGCTGAGTTAGCAAGATGCAGTAATAGAATACGAGAGAGAGAGAGAGAAGGAGAGAAGGTGCCCGGTGTATTATAGGGGGTCCTCCGGCAGACTAGGCCTAAGTCAGCCTAACTAGGGGCTGGTACAGGGCAAGCCTGAGCCAGCCCTAACTATAAGCTTTATCAAAGAGGAAAGTCTTAAGTCTAGTCTTAAATGTGAAGACGGTGTCTGCCTCCTGGACCGTAACAGGAAGATGATTCCACAGGAGAGGAGCCTGATAGCTAAAGGCTCTGGCTCCTGATCTACTTTTGGAGACTTTAGGGACCACGAGTAACCCTGCGTTCTCAGAGCGCAGTGTTCTGGTTGGATAATATGGCACTATGAGCTCTCTAAGATATGACGGAGCTTGACCATTTAGAGCTTTATAAGTTAACAGTAGGATTTTAAATTCAATTCTGGATTTTACAGGGAGCCAGTGCAGGGAAGCTAAAACAGGAGAAATATGATCTTGTTTCTTAGTTCCTGTTAGTACATGTACTGCTGCATTCTGAATTAGCTGGAGAGTTTTTTAAGGACTTACTAGAGCTACCTGATAATAGAGAGTTACAGTAATCCAGCCTTGAGGTAACAAAAGTGTGGACCAATTTTTCTGCATCTTTTCGGGTCAGGATAGGCCTAATTTTCGCAATATTACGCAGATGAAAAAATGCAGTCCGTGAGGTTTGTTTTAAATGAGAATTAAAAGACAAATCTTGATCAAATGTTACTCCGAGGTTTCTTACGGTAGTGCTAGAGGCCAGAGCAATGCCATCTAGAGAAACTATGTCATCAGATAAAGAGTCTCTGAGTTGTTTGGGGCCAAGAACAATAACTTCAGTTTTGTCTGAATTTAACATCAGGAAATTGGTGCTCATCCAAGTTTTTATGTCTTTAAGGCAGTTATGGAGTTTAGTTAATTGATTACTTTCTTCTGGCTTCATCGATAAATACAACTGAGTATCATCCGCATAACAATGGAAATTTATAGAGTGATTTCTAATGATGTTACCTAAAGGAAGCATATGTAGAGTAAATAAGATTGGTAAATAAGATTGGTCAGAGCACAGAACCTTGCAGAACTCCAAAACAAACTTTGGTACATAAGGACGATTCATTATGAACGTGAACAAACTGAAAACGATCAGATAAATAAGATTTAAACCAGCTCAGTACAGAACCTTTTAGGCCAATTAAGTGATCCAGTCTCTGCAGTAGAATTTGATGGTCAATTGTGTCAAACACCGCACTAAGATCTAATAAAACAAGTACAGAGACAAGTCCTTTGTCTGAAGCAATCAGAAGGTCATTTGTAATTTTAACTAGTGCTGTCTCAGTGCTTTGATGCACTCTAAATCCTGACTGAAATTCCTCAAATAAATTATTATCATGGAGAAAATCACACAGCTGGTCTGCGACTACTTTCTCAAGGATCTTTGACATAAAGGGATGATTAGATATTGGTCTATAGTTGGCTAACACCTCTGGATCCAGGGTGGGCTTTTTTAGTAGAGGTTTAATTACAGCTACCTTAAAAGACTGTGGTACATAGCCTGTTAATAAGGATATATTGATCATATCTAATATATGAGTGTTAACTAAAGGAAAGACCTCCTTAAGTAGCCTAGTTGGGATGGGGTCTAAGAGACACGTTGATGATTTAGATGAAATCAAAGTACTTACTTTGTAACGTGTTATACCCAACTCTGCACAGGATATAGTACTCGTACTCGTACTCGTACTCGTCATCCTCCGGTTATCCGGGTCCGGGTCGCGGGGGCAGCATCCTCAGCAAAGAAGCCCAGACAGTCCTCTCCCCAGCCACTTCCGTCAGCTCTTCCGCGGGAACCCCGAGGTGCTCCCAGGCCAGCCGGGTGATGTAATCCCTCCAGCGTGTTCTGGGGCGGCCCCGAGGTCTCCTCCCGGTTGGGCATGCCGAAACACCTCCCAAGGGAGGCGTCCGGAAGGCATCCTTACCAGATGCCCGAACCACCTCAACTGGCTCCTCTCGATGTGGAGGAGCAGCAGCTCTACTCCGAGTCCCTCCCGGATGTTTGAGCTCCTCACCCTATCCCTAAGGCTGAGCCCAGCCACCCTGCGGAGGAAACTCATTTCGGCCGCTTGCACTCACAATCTCATTCTTTCGGTCACTACCCAGAGCTCGTGACCATAGGTGAGGATTGGAACGTAGATCGACCGGTAAATTGAGAGCTTTGCTTTCTGGCTAAGCTCCCTCTTCACCTAGCGGACGGTTAAGCGCCCTGCATCACTGCTGGCGCTGCCCCAATCCGCCTGTCAATCTCCTGCTCCATCCTACCCTCACTCGTGAACAAGATCCCGAGATACTTAAACTCCTCCACCTGAGGAAGGACCTCCCCTGACCTGGAGTGGGCAATCCACCCTTTTCCGGCTGAGGACCATGGCCTCAGACTTGGAGGTGCTGATTCTCATCCCAGCCGCTTCACACTCGGCTGCGAACCACCCCAGCGAGAGCTGGAGGTCACTGTTCGATGGAGCTAGGAGGACCACGTCATCCGCAAAAAGCAGGGACGAGATCCTCCCGTCACCGAACCTGACACCCTCCACCACTTGGCTGCGCCTAGAAATTCTGTCCATAAAAGTTATGAACAGAACCGGTGACAAAGGGCAGCCCTGGCGGAGTCCAACCCTCACCGGGAACAGGTCCGACTTACTGCCAGCCACGCGAACCAGACTCATGCTCCTTTGGTACAGGGACTGGATGGCCCGTAGCAAGGGGCCACCAACCCCATACTCCCGGAGCACCCCCCACAGGATGCCCCTGGGGACACGGTCGTAAGCCTTCTCCAAATCCACAAAACACATGTGGACTGGTTGGGCAAACTCCCATGCCTCCTCCAGCACCCTGGCGAGGGTAAAGAGCTGGTCCACGGTTCCGCATCCGGGACGAAAACCACATTGCTCCTCCTCAATCCGAGGTTCAACTATCGACCGGACCCTCTTCTCCAGCACCCTGGAGTAAACCTTACCAGGTAGGCTGAGGAGAGTGATCCCCCTGTAGTTGGAAGACACCCTCTGGTCCCCTTTCTTGAAAATGGGGACCACCACCCCGGTCTGCCACTCCAGAGGCACTGCCCCCGATGTCCACGCAATGTTGCAGAGGTGTGTCAGCCAGGACAGCCCTACAACATCCAGAGCCTTGAGATATCCAGGACGAATCTCATCCACCCCCGGGGCTCCGCCGCCTTGGAGTTGTTTCACTACCTCAGCAACTTCTGCCCCAGAAATTGGACGACCCGCCCCCGAGACCCCCGTTTCTGTTTCCTCACTGGAATACGTGTTGGTGGGATTGAGGAGCTCCTCAAAGTATTCCTTCCACCGCCCGACAATGTCCCCAGTTGACGTCAGCAGCTCCCCGCCCCCACTGTAAACAGTGTGAGCAAGTTGCCGCCTTCCCCCCCTGAGGCGCCGGACGGTTTGCCAGAACCTCTTTGGAGCCGATCGATAGTCTTCCTCCATGGCCTCACCGAACTCCTCCCACGCCCGAGTTTTTGCCTCAACGACTGCCGCCGCTGCGCTCCGCTTGGCCCGCTGGTACCCGTCAGCTGCTTCCGGAGACCCACAGACAACCATGCCCTGTAGGCCTCCTTTTTCAGCCTGACGGCTAGCGCCGCGACTAGCCCCAGCGGCCTTGCGGCCACAGCTCACAACCGCCGCCTCGACAATTGCAGAGCGGAACAAGGCCCATTCGGACTCAATGTCCCCCTCTGCCCTCGGGACGCGGTCGAAGCTCTCCCGGAGGTGGGAGTTGAAGATCATCTGGACAGGTTCTTCCGGCGTTCCCAGCAGACCCTCACTGTTCGTTTGGGCCTGCCAGGTCTGCACAGTCTTCCCCACCATCTGATCCAACTCACCACCAGGTGGTGATCAGTTGACAGCTCTGCTCCTCTCTTCACCCGAGTGTCCAGAACATATGGCGCAGGTCAAATGAGACGACTACAAAGTCGATCATTGACCTGCAACCTAGGCTGTCCTGGTGCCACGTGCACCGATGGACATCCTTATGTTTGAACATGGTGTTAGTTATGGCCAAACTGCGACCCGCACAGAAGTCCAATAACTGAACACCACTCGGGTTCAGATCGGGCAGGCTGTTCCTCCCAGTCTCGCCCCTCCAGGTCCCGCTGTCATTGCCCACGTGAGCGTTGAAGTCCCCCAGCAGAACAATGGAGTCCCTGGTTGGGGCACTGTCCAGCACCCATCCCAGGGACTCCAAAAAGGGTGGGTACTCTGAACTGTTGTTCAGTGCATAAGCACAGACAACAGTCAGGACCCGTTCCCTGACCCGAAGGCGCAGGGAAGCAACCCTTTCGTCTACCGGGGTAAACCCCAGCGTACAGGCAGAGAGTCTGGGGGCTATCAGGAAGCCCACCCCAGCCCTCCGCCTCTCACCCGGAGCAACTCCAGCGAAGGAGAGAGTCCAACCCCTCTCAAGGACTAGGGTTCCAGACCCGGAACTATGTGTTGAGGTGAGGCCGACTATATCTAGCCGGTAGCGCTCAACCTCTTCCACAAGCTCCGGCTCCTTCCCCGCCAGAGAGGTGACATGTCCCAAGAGCCAACTTCTGTAACTGAGGATCAGACCGCCAAGGCCCCCGCCTTGGTCTGCTGTCCAATCCACATTGCACCGAACCCTTCTGGATTCCTCTGCGGGTGGTGGGCCTACAGGGGGACGAGCCCATGTAGTTGGTTTGGGCTGGGCCCGGCCGGACCCCATGGGCGAAGGCCCGACCACCAGGCGCTCGCCCACGGACCCCAACCCCAGGCCTGGCTCCAGGGTGGGGCCCCAGTAACCCTCCGGGCCGGGTACACATGTCCTTGTTATCATTAGGTCTGAAGTCAAACCCCACCCACCTGAGAGTCCTGGATCTGACAGGAAATGACCTCAGAGACGGTGGTGTCACAAACCTTTGTGAGCACAGGATATAGTTTTATACCATTTTGTCCATGGCAGCAACAGTCATGTTTACAACAACAAAGTCACTATTTAAAAACCAATATCTCACTGGAATATAAATATTCCTCCTGACATCACAATACTGAGTGAAGAAAGTCACGTTATCTCAGCATGAAGACAAACCTCAGTATCAGTCATTCATCCTGCTCTCTGTCCCTTCTCTACTGAGGACACTCACTGTCTGCAGGTCGGCTGCCTCAGGTACATCTTCAGATAAAGCCTACATACAGACAGCTTTCATTTTAGTTTGTCTTTAACACTTTGCTGTTAGCACCGCACACGCAATGTGCTTGTGTCGACAGCGATCATAAATCATAATAGCAGTGAATGAGAGAATGCGGACAGAGCAGACTGAAATATGGCTTTCTACATGCTGATCATATGTAATGATAAAGTACTGGCTTTCTACTGGCAGAGGTTTTATTGCACTTACTTACAGTAACAAGCGTAGTTGTCCTTAAAGGACAACTTCGGTATTTTTCAACCTGGGCTCTATTTCCCCATGTGTATGTGTGCATATGATTCATGGGTACCACTCCTTCTAAAATTGGTTCAGTATTGAGCGGGGACAACTTCCGCCTTTCTGCTCCAACACTGACTGACAGCTGACTCCACTCATTCACAGTCACCACTGCCCCAGGGCCGCTACAATATGCTATCTACAGAGATAACACTGGCGATCTGAACCGGTCAGTGGCGAAAAAAAAATACTTTTATTTGGGATGCATTTGCCCCCATTACCGTTTTAGCTCGTTTCGCGGCCTAATACTGAACCAATTTTAGAACGAGTGGTACCCATGAATCATATGCACACATAGACATGGGGAAATAGAGCCCAGGTTGAAAAATACCGAAGTTGTCCTTTAACTAGAGTAATCTTGAAGTTGCGGCCCCTCTGCTGTTGTCTGACTTCACTCCGTTGTGAGTGTGTGTGTGTGTGTGTGTGTGTGTGTGTGTTTGTGTTTGCGTGTCTGTGTGTGTGCGCTGCGAGGAGGAGGTCAGCCCTGCAGCGAGCAGGAGAGAGGCTGCAGAATGATCATACATGAAACCAAAACTTTAAAAAGTAATGCCAATAATGGCGGAGCTTACGATTATTACGGTCTTGATTACATTTCATTAAACGTGACTGATGAAGTCCCCTGGTTGGACGGTGATAGATTGGTGTCAGACTGTCATTATCGCCCGTCTGAGTGGTTCATGCCAGGCTCGAATCAAACCCACCACTGGTGATGTACGCGTCGTCTCATTTGATATTGCCCAATAAGAATCCAGAATGTCATCACATTTTTCTTTCTCAAAAGACGCAGGTGTCAAAGCTGTGTTGATGGGAAAGAGGCAGAGGAGAAAACCACAAAATCACCTGGGACAGTGCAAGCGGGGCATCAAGGCCACTGCGGCCTTAGGGCAAATATTTTTTTTTCAAGTGCACAAGGCCAAATTAGGAGGGCCCTCATGAAATTCCTGCCCTGGCAAGAGGGTTCTTAGTTCAGACCAGGAGTGGGGGAGCCCTTCTGTGTGGAGATTGCATGTCCTTCCTTTGTCAGTGGGGTTTTTCTCCACATGAAATTCCCGCCCTGGTGTCCACCCTGAAACTGTGCTGATTGTATAGATCTTCTGTGCAGCTGGGGGATATTTCATGGTTTCATAGTCTAGACAGACATGGATGCAAACTGCAACTTGACTGGTTGGTAAAGGCATGCAATGGCAAGGTTTAGTTTATTCCTCAGGTCATTTTCTTTTCTTTCTAATGTTGGCTCACCCTCGATGTTTGTTATGTTTAACCACAGGGTGGGTATTTAAATGTACAGAGCTGTATGGTGCATTGGTTAATGTAACTATTGTCAGTTTAATGAGGTTTATTGAAAACTGAGATAGAAGTACATTTTAGTTTGAGGGAGATTTATAATGTCAGCAGTGAAATAAATATGGTTTGTTGTCCAGCACACACAATCACGCTGTCCCAGTATTGGTGGTAACCAACTTGAGGCGGAGGTAAAGATCAGTAAACAGTGACGAAAGACGGCGAAGATTGTGCCAGCTGAACTAGCATCCTGTTAGCCATTGTACAGGCTTTGAAAATAATCTGGACGACCTCCTTGCTGCATCAGTTTCCCACTGGATATAAGGAACTGTAATATCCTTTGATTCACTGAAACTTGGCTAGATCCTGGACAGTACCATTCAACCAGGTGACTCTTTTTCTATATACCAATTTGACAGAGCAGAGGACTCTGGCTTTACGGTGAATAAGGACTGGTGTGATGGTGGGAATGTGAGGTACTATCTTCCATAAAAAGATGCAAAAAAGGACCAAAACAAAATTCACACGTTAAAGTAGAGAGTGGAATCACATTGTACCTTGTATGATTCCATGTGACAAATAAATAAATGATTAATTGATTGATTGGTTGATTGATTGGTGCTCTGACTGTCACAAACAGAACCTTTAAACACTGTCTTTATAAGAGGGGTATTAATGTTTAAAGATGGTGTTCCATTATCAGGGATGATAAAGTCATTGCTTTGCAAGTCATCAAATGAGAAGCGAAGACAGACAAGTCTCAAGTCCAAGTCGAAGTCCTGAACTTTAAATTTCAGGTCTGAAACAGGTCTGTTCATTTCACCAGATTTAAAACCATTCTTTTGCAATCAAAATCAGAATCGGCTTTATTCGCCAAGTACATGTGTACATACAAGGAATCTGACTCCGGTAGACTTGCTCTCAGTGTACTAGAATTGATATAAGCACTCAAAATTTAGACAAGATAGGAGTTTTAATGGACAGAAATATAAAAACAGAAAATGTAGAAATTAGCATTGTGAAATACTTTCATAGTCATACTTATAATAAACTTGGATGAATAATTATGATACCTGTCCATATCAACAGCCCCTGTTTCAACAATCTGGTCAAACTTAACCCTTTATCAATTAACTAAAAAAAGTCATTTTCATTGCTCTTTCTTCTTTCTCCTTTTTCTACATCTTGAGTCTCACACATCCTGTGTGTGTTATACTTGTAAACCCTCTTAACTCACTGTTGTTATCTTGAAACTCAACATTCAGTGGAGTTTTCAGATATCAACACTGGGCTGTTAGGGATTTGGGGGCACTAGACCATTATATCAAAATCAGGGAGTGTATTTTTAAGCATGTCTGCTGCTCTCACACAGTAGCCTCATTCAAGGACATCTGAAATTGAGGAACACGACAACAGAGCTGCCTCAGAGACAGAGTGAAAACAGACCATTATTTAGACATTGACACAGCCAGCAGAACACCAGACCCGCTCTGAAAGAATACTAGAATATCCTCTTCCAACTCTAAGAAAATCTTGCTTCACTGAAATGTAGAGGAGTAGAGGCACTGGTAGAACAAAAGTAGAATAGGCAGGTGCATATCCACAAAGCTCAGTGGGATAACGCAACTGGGACATTTTAAGGAAGACCTGTGGTGGATCAGCTGTGCTATGAAATATTAAGGTTGCTCAGATTCCAATTTGCTTTTCTTTTGTACAATGATTAAAGTAAAAGTTACAGCAACATAATTTCATGAGTCATGGATACTAGAAGTGTAGCTACCAAAGAAGTAGTAGGGGTCACTAAGTAAAAGAGATGAAGGTGAGTTAATCTGTTCCTAGATGTTTAATCATGCTTAATTAACCAGTCCTGACAGATGGACGTTATTTTACCTGCTGACTAAAGCTTGTCTCTGTACATTGGGAGGAAATTGACCTTAAAAATACACTTAAGGTATATAATCACTGACTTTCCACATCGAGATATGATGTGCCAGATACCCTGGGTGCTTTGATTATTGACATTCTGGGACATTGTGTCAACTTCAGCATGTTACATACATTGTCTGTTTTCAAAATACACATCAGTTGTCACAGCAAACAGTTCGCATACAGTGTCTTTCAAAATAAATGCACTACATAGATCCAACACTGCAAATTGACTTTTTTTTCCTTCAGCAGCAAACACACATGGTTATATTTTGCCAACACACACACACACACACACACACACACACACACACACACACACATGTGGTTGGGTTGAGGCAACAAAAACAAGAACAGGGTTTGACTTTACAGTCTTACAGGAAGCGAACACCAGCCTCCCGGGTCAAAGTTGGTGGTTGTTGGAACCATCCACCAATATCATCATCATTCAGTCATAGGCACGAGGTCACACATGACCTCTCCAACCCTGCCCATCACTACCTGGACAAAAGCAGAACACAAAGAGAGAGACACCTCAAAACCAAAAAAGAAAAAAAAAGGAAATGAAAAAAAAAAATCACAACAATTTAACTGTTGGGGATTTAGAAAAAAAAAGAGTCAGAAATAAACCTTGGACCTGTGTTTCCCCAGGGAAGGTGACATGCAAGTTGAGGCAATGATATCACAACTGCAAAACTGGCTTTTTTTGGCCTTTTTAAACTTAAAATAAAAACTTAAAAGAAAACATCTTTCTGCTGCTTCCAGGTGTACTTTGGTGACATATGGTTAAAAATAAGATGACATAGAAAATGTTGTGCATTCTGTACAATTTGCACAATATTGGATATCACTGCAGTATCATAATTTGACCGATCTAATCATCGTTTGAAACACTTGATTTCTTGTCTTGAAAGAATGTCGGTGTCAATTTTGGTTGTGTTTCAATGAATTGCTGTTACATGATTTTTGCATGTTTTGAAAAATCTAGAGCGACAGACCTCTGAATCAATCATAGGTTGCAGCGAGCAAACTTCTGTCACAATTCAGTGCATGTACTGAAAAATAATTCAGCTCTGTAGGATGTGCTGGTGATTTATTCGAATCTTTAAAGATTGGACTGTGAAATGCCCCAAGCTTCTGTGTCGGGATCCTGCTGTGCCATTAGTCATTGAATCATCATTGAAATAAACGACTGCGCTGTTTTTTCTGACACCAGTGTTGTCTGTTTGAACATGGTCTTCAGGTGCTTGCTCCCACTAGTGGTCACTGGGGGCAGTGGCAATCTTTGTCAGTCGTCCTCGGAAGAGGTCCCTCTATAATTTTGCGCCCTCCTCAAGCCATGCCCACCTCCATTTACTTTTCACCTCTCTTTCCAGTTCTGCTGTATTGACAATGGGTTTAAAATATTTTGTTTCCATCTCTCTGCCCTACTCTACTCTACTTCAAAGCTACTTAGCTCTCTCTCACCACTCTTCCGGTACACTACCGCATCCACCTGCTGCACAAAATGCACATCGCAGTGTTTCCCCTAGAAACCTTTTTGTATGCTTGCAAAGCACAACCTGCTGGGATGTTTCTATGTATCTACTGGCACCAGAAGGGCTCTTTAGGACTAAGTACATACAGTACATGTGTGCACAGTAATGAGCAGGTGAAATGTCTGCCACTCTAGCGTGCTCATCTGTGTGTGTGGCGGAACTCCGCCATACGTGATACAGAGAGCAGAGGAGATTTGTTAACACGTGACCATTTAGAGACAGAAATGACACCATGACATAACACGATAAATAGTATATTGTTATGTTATTATATGTCCGTCGCGCAAAATAATATAACTTTAGTTTATGAAGAGATAAGACAGAGCCCTCTCCTCTCCTCTTATATGCTTTACTCATAAGTGTGTTAATTGACCTGGATATGAAGCGTCCGTAGTGCCAAATAATATAACGGTTAAAGCGCTAAGATGGGGGAAAAAAATCAGCAGCAGCAGCTGCGGTGCACCGCTGCTAGTTGCATATAGGGGAAACACTGCACGGCATGCTGTTTTCTCTCAGTGTCCGATAGCTGGCGGTCAAACTACCACAAGCTAATCATTCAAACGCAGTTCAGTTGTCCGTTTCTGTTGCACATTCACCCACACTCATTTGAATATCAGGCTGTTACGGACAGCTAGACAACATGTGCTTGGAAGCAGTATGTGTTGAAACACTGTGTGTGTGTGTGTGTGTGTGTGTGTGTGTGTGTGTGTGTGTACATGTTTGTTTTTAGACCCTCCCCATTCAGCTCTTATTGGCCAGCTGAGTTTGATAACACTATACTATTGGTGGAACTACCCATGTGCTTCACTGAAAATCCAAAGATGATTCGTTAAATGCTAACTTATGCCAAATTTGTTGTTGCCACAAAAAAATAAAATAAAAAAATATTAGAAATGTCCGTCGGCGCCATGCCGGGGTACTTTAAGCCCTGTAGACCTGATAGAATCTCCAGTGTGATGCTTAGTGTGAAAGCCGCTGAAGTGATGGTGGAGAGTGACCTGATAGTGCAGGTGGACTGAAGTGTCACTGAGTCATATGAGGATACACTGAACTCAGGTCTTTCTCTGTCACTCTCTGTGCCCCTCTGTCATGTTTTATCTGCCTCTCTGACTCACCCTGTTCCTCTCTCACCATCTAATTCTCTCATAAAAAATCACACCTCCCCTTACACACACACACACACACACACACACACACACACTGGATGCCGGTATTGTGCTTGTATTGAGAATGGGCTTAATCAGCCCATTCTCTCTGGGGTAACATGATGTCTCACATTGGGCCTTGGCTGGCAGACTGAGACATGTGGACACACACGCACAGACACACCCTTGAACTCACCCCGCACTGCACAGATGGACATATGGACAGGCCTTCAATGACCAACAATCTCCAAGGACAAACTGATGGCCCATTCACAGCTATGTTCACACACACATACACAAGCCCCAAACATAGACACACTTACACAAACTCACCAAGTGCGTTGTTTAGGGTCATGGTGTTTGTGGGTGTGTGTGTGTGTGTGTGTGTGTGTGTGTGTGTGTGTGTGCGCGTGTGTGCATGTGTGTGTAGGTCCTTCACAGATGGACTTGCAGTGCCATTAGGAGACATGAGGGGACATGGAATCATTAATAATACAGCCAACAGCCTGCTCCAAGGGCCTGGGTTCAGCATTAACAAGCTGCCAGCCTGGCACACGCAGACACACATAGACACACACAGACACACACACACACACACACACACACACACACACACACACTGACTCACTCCACGTTCTCAACGTCACTTTAGCTGACACAACATTGCTTGGGATCTTTCTTTTTTTAAATGTCTCAAATTAAAACACACTCTTTGCCACACACACACTAACACACATCGTCACACTCCTGCAGGCAGCAGATGGTAAGGTGGGCGTCAGGTACAGTAGCAGCCTCCTGACACCCCAAACAGCTGTTACCATTACAGCATGCTAATTGCCATCAATCAAGACAGCACCTCTGTGCATTCATAGGCAGGGTTTATACAGTTGTGTGTGCTCTGTGTGTGTGTGTGTGTGTGTGTGTGTGTGTGTGTGTGTGTGCGCGCGCGCGTGTGTGCGCGAGTGTGTGCGTGTGCGTGTGTGTGTGTTTAAAATTGTACGACAGAAATAGAAAAGGCAAAGGCAGAGTTTTTCCCATCATTACCGTAACCCAAAATGATGTTGTCTCCCTCCTCTTTTGGAGGAAAAGGTTCTGTGATGAATAATGAAGACAACAGGAATAAAGACAACAAGATCCACATCATTGCACGTCTTTCCTGTCCTCATTAGTGCCTGTCTGCATGTGTGTGTATGTGTGGCCAGTATTACATATTTGATTAAAGTGAAGGAGGTGGGGGGTTGTATAAGCGCACTGCTGTGGGGTGTGAATTAGTATTTTTCAGCAAGTGGCTGCAAATAGAGTTTGATTTGTGCAGGCTGTGTGGGATCGATGGTCAGAAACAAGCCTGTCGATGCAGGTCAGACTGTACACGGCCATATTGATACTGTTGCAAACAAGCAAAAATCTGGTTCAATAGTCCCTCATGGTTCAGCAGCTGTTGCACAAGAGCCATACAACGCAGCATTGTTTATTATTCCAGCTGGCATGTTATGTGGGGGATATCGATGGAATCAGAACTGAACCTTGACTTTGAGAAAAATGTGCAGGGTTGATGTTTGTTGTCTATCTATTTCTCCTCGCCCGCTCAGACCAGTTGTCATGGTGAACTCAAAGACCTTGAAGCAATGCAGCTGAAGAACCAACATTAAAGACCATACACAGCTGTGCTACACCCCCCAGATGATTCCATTTCCACTTGACTGATGAGACCTCTGCTCAGGATTGCATGCTCAGCTGACATTTTCCCCATCTCCTGTCAAGCCTCATACAGACTGCGATTTTTGCAATCTTATAAATTTAGAGCAAGCTACACTGTGCAACATGGATCTAATAAACTTGGGTACGACATCAAGGTTAATGTATGCAGACTCTACCATGACAGTGCCTACTGAATCGCAGGCCACAACAGCCTCTGCCACCCGGTTCTACTCTGAAGTCGTCAAAAACCAGCGCTTGGTCAGTGACTTCAGGCAGTAGACACCGACAAAAAAAGCCGTCCTTTCACATCAGCATGATATGCAGCCAGTCACCATTATCGTTTAACGGTGTCTGACAGCGTCACGGGGAAATGCGGCGGAACAACAACAAAAGTTAAGGTGGCAAAAGTCAGAGTAGGGCAGGTGAGAGGGATGGTGGATGAGTCCAACAACGTTCACCCGTGAGATTGTTCAGCCAAACCCTGTTCTTTTTTCCTAAACCAAACCACATGCATGTGTTAGCAAAATGTTACCATCTACATTTGTTGTTGAAGGAAAAAAAAAAATGTAAATTTGTGGTGTTGTACAGAGGTAGTGCGTTTATTTTGAAAGAGACTGTCTGCAAATTGTACATTATGTGTGAAAACGGAAATGGTTTTTGAAAACAGATTAACAGGCTGAAGTTGACACGGGGTCCAGGACAACCAACTAATGCACCCAGGGTACCTTGCATGTCATACCTCAAAATGGAAAGTCCATGAGCAAATGTCAGTATGTGACGAGGTTGGAATAAGAAGTGTGTTGGCTTCTGCTGCCACAACTCCAAAAGGTTTTCCTCATTGCTGGAATCCCACACATTTCTACTCTCATGTTTTGCTTCCGTGGCAAGCTTCTATCTGTCTGTTTGTTTGGGTTTAGTGTCAGGGTGTCAAGTAATGCTGCATTTGTATTGGTTGGCTAGTAGACGTAGGTCGTAACAGCAGTCACACAGTGAGATGGTTATCCCAAATTTCTGACACTCAGAATTTTATCACAGGCTGTCATTTGATTGCAAGACGGAGACAACAGCCATTCTTGAACCTCTCTCACTGCAACATAGGACCATTGTTATAGAGCCATGACCAAATATATCTCCATGTTTTCTTCACGTTGGTCATCTTTCACCTGGGACAGCCCAAAATCACAAAGTGTATACCAGGCTTTAGTTTGTTCCACCTGTTAAATGTTACAACTTCATGAAAGTTCCAGCACTTCACACACAGAGTCTATTATTTACATTAGAACATCATAGGCATTAAAGTTAAATACATCAGTGGTTATGATAGACACATACACACTATGTTAATCATGATAGACACAAACAGTATGCATACTGCCAGCTGCTGTTCAGGATCAACAGAAGTGCCAAAACCTTGTCATGACATCTGACAGCTTTGGGTAGCTCAAATCATATGACAGAAGGCACCTGCATTTATTTTGGAACATCTTAGGCAACTAGCAAAGCTCTGATTGGGCCTAAAAAAATCAGACCTGACCCTATATTAACTTGTACAGTTTCTGTCAAGCAGTGTTACTTTTGGTATTAGGTATTTTAGATTTAATCTGAATCTAAGGGCTCTAGTTTCGCAGACCGGGCGAGGTGGGGGTGCAGCGCACCAACTTCGCCAACTGGGTGTGGCCAGGCGGATTTTGCAAGTTTGGCACACCGTGCACCTGGCGCAGCTACGCCTCTTTCCCACCTCCGTCCATCCAACCTGCGCAAGTCGGAAAGAGGGAGGAGAGAAGGCGAGGAGTGGGTTTTACACACATCACACCAATCAAATGAGCCCCTCTCCTTGCCCTTAAATGCACCGCGCAAAGGCGTAATGAGAGTTTACTAAATTCATCATGGCAGAAGAGAGCAGCAGCATCAGACGACCAAACTTCTCCCAGGAGGAAACTGATGTTTTGGTCCGGGAGGTCCAAGCTCGCAGTGTCCAAATATATGGAACTGCGAGCAGACCTCAACGGGCTGATGATGGAAAGGTAGCCTGGGAGGAGGTCACCACAATTGTAAATTAATGTTGCGTTTCTATCGTGCGCGTGTGCTCTCTCTTTCTCTCTCGCAGTCTCACTCTGTTTCTTTTCTTTTGACTTTTCTAAGATGACAGATGCTGAATATATACTCCCTATCTGATGCTGTGGCTGTTTGTGGTTGGCTGAGAGGGATGTGAACTCATTAGTTGCTGTGTTAATCAAATCAGTTTGGGTTTCCATTACGCGTGCCAAACGTGCCAAACGGTGCCAATCCCCTTTGATCTGACATCAGATGTGATGGGACAGTCCATATAGAGATACATTTATGTGCTGATTGCAGATAGTTGCATTGAATAGTTTTTTTTTGGGGTATTTATTGCATCGTTAATGTGCCTGATATTCTGGAAACCTGCCTGTGAGGTTTTGGTGACGTGTGCGCACTGTCCGCTGGTCAGCCAAACTTTGGCTTACACCGGCTGTGCTCCGCCTGCGTCGACAGTAGACCTGGTTTCAGCTGGCGAGATTTTAGCACACCTTCGGCAAAGCCTTTTGGCACGAAACTGTCACTGTGCCAAGCTGGATCTGTCGACACCTCCCCCTGCTGCGCCGCCACACCCATCTCAGCGCACCTCAGTCTGCCAAACTACCAAACTGAGTGTGCCTCGGGTTGCGCTGCTCGAAACTAGCTCTGCGTGGGGTTTGCCACCCTGCGCCGGGAAACTAGAGCCCTAAGTCTCAGTCTTGAGATGAACATGGTTATTAGTTTTAGTCACATTTTAGTCATTTTTATCCGTCATCGTTTAGTTTTAGTCGACAAAAACTCAAATGTTTTTCGTCGATGAAAATTCATGACATTTTAGTTATTACTTTTAGTCACCATGTTTTCAGTATGTTTTTCTATCTTTAAACTAATCCAGTGGGGCTAATTCATGTATCAGAAATTAGAACCAAGTTGATAGGTTGTATAAAAATTTAATTTAGACAGTTATTCCTACAACTACAAATAATTTCTACACACTTACAAACTGGCATTTCTCTAGCAGTTTTTGACACTTTTAAAGGGTGATTTATGAGCATACACTTATTGATCATCTTTTGAAAAGGTCAGCATCTCTCTATTTATGATCACAAGAACTGATGCCACAAATTCCTAATCTGGGACAACTAGGATTTGTACCCAGGTTCATTGTAAACTCTGACTTATCCTTCTCATTGTTAAGAAGCAGAGAAACAATTTAATTAGAGCTTGAATTTTTTCTTAATCTGCAACATTTCAGTCTGGAGGTTTGAACTCTTCTGTCCTCTCACAGGGTTGGTGATTAAAACTAACTTTCATCTCTTTTTTTTTTTAGAGAAAATTGTTCTGAGTTCAGACTGTTTACTTACAACACAGTGTGACGACCTTGTTCAGTCTGCCTGCCCGTGTCTGACTGTGCTCTCTCACTCTTGCAGTTATTGGGAGGTGGCTGGTAGGCAGAGCTGGGAGGGAGTGCCTGCTGGTACCTGCTTTTTGGGTGGGGCCTGCAGAGGGCATAAAGGACCACCCTTTTGGTCACCCACTCTCTCCCAGCTGAGCCTGCTGCAGCCTCTTCAGCCTGTTTCCAGCCCTGTGAGGCAAACTGTGATTTGTGATATTGGGCTTTATAAATAAAATTGATTGATTGATTGATTGATTGGTATACTGCACCTTACAACACTCATCCACACACGCCTAACATGACTGATACCCTTCCTTCTTGCACATGCCATCCTCCTGCCTGTCAGACAGCATCAGCCCATAAACCTTCTCTAGTTCTGACTGAGTATAGTTCTATGGGGATCAGCTGTGAAGACCATCAGCCGGTGGCTTCTTGCTCCACTGCCATTCAGTGGCTAACAAGTGAAGCTGCTAACAGCCACTACTGTAACTAACAAACTCCACAAATCCATTCAGAAGCTTCACCGTCCACAGTCAGACACACGGCTGATTATTTACTGCTGAATTACAGCTCACAACTTGCACCAACAGCAGATGCAGCTCTGGTATGAGTTTTTTTTTTTTTTGCTGGCTAGCAAAACATCCTGCTGCAGACTTTTTACAGGAGTTTACCAGCCTGTCACTCATGCAGGATTTCAAGATAATTGTCACCACAGCCATTTTCGACTCTCAGTGTCCGAAAGTCCACCACTAAGATTTTCGCTACGTCTCGTCAGTGAAAATTATGCATAGATTTTGTCTTTGCTCTATCTATTTTTAGCTTGTCATTGTCTTGTTTTCATCATGGAAAAAAGGTTGTTGATGAAATATTTTTGTCACAGTTTTCATCAACAAAATTAACACGGCTGTCAAGGTCCCACCTGAGCCCAAACCGCGTCAGTAGATTTGGGCCTGGGCCAGATTAAAGGCACTCTAAGTCTTCCAAAGCCTGAAAAGGTTTTGTCACATACAGCAAACATCTCCTCACGATCCACTAGCTACATGTCCTCTGAGTACGCTGTGAAAAAGTCCAGTCTCTGTAGGCAGCCCAGGCTCCGCAAATGGCAACAAAAACATTTTGATCCAGGCTGCACCAACCAGCCAGCGCGAGACCAGCGAAAGCAAGCACACACATGAAAGCGGTGCCCATGTCTCATGGTCTCACGCAAGCGTGCACACGTGAACGCTGTGCCCAGAGAGGCAGTTAGAGCTACAGGCTACAGTGAGGCTAAAAGGCGAGCTAGCTCCATTGTGTTTGATAACACTGTTGAAGGTATACAGACGTGAAGTGTTTTTGTTGCCATTTGCGGAGCCTGGGCTGCCTACAGAGACCGGACTTTTTCACAGCATATTCAGAGGACATGTAGCTAGTGGACTGTGAGGAGATGTTTGCTGTATCTGACAAAAATTTTTCAAGCTTAGGAAGACTTAGAGAACCCTTAAATACCCAAACTTCTACTGAAAAAATATTATAATTTATATATAATGATATGACTGAACGGTGGTTCAGTGGTAAGCATTGTCACCCTACAGCAAGAGGGTTCTTAGTTCAGACCAGGAGTGGGGGAGCCCTTCTGTGTGGAGTTTGCATGTCCTTCCTGTGTCAGTGTTGGTTTTCTCCAGATGCTTTGGCTAACTGGTGACTCTAAATTGGCTGTAGGTATGAATGTGGGTGTGAATGATGGTCTGTTTATGTGTCAGCCCTGTGATAGTCTGGAGACCTGTCCAGGATGTACCCCGCCTTTGCCCAACGCAGCTGGGATAGGCACCAGCACCCCCTTGATGCCTAACAGGATAAGCAGTTACAGAAAGTGAATGAATGAATGAATGAATGTATTACGATATATTTTTTAAATGTTACATATATATAAAACATACATCACCAGCTAAAGGCTGATATGTGTCTCCCACTGCTTCTCCTTCTTCTCTTCCCTATTTCAATGTCTCGTTCAGGTTCAGCAGATCGGGCTGTGCCCCTGGTGCACCTGGTGATAAGATAATGCAAAGCATTCTTTAATAACAACTGCGTGGTTCCAGCAAGTTGCTGAAATCAATGTCTGTAGTTCATCACTTCCTGGCAGTAATGTGAAATGCTTTCTCACTTGCTGCAACTTCCTTTTCATGCCTCTCTCTCTTCTTCAGCCATCTTTCTGCCAAACACTTCCTCAAATTGCTAGTTGCCAATCGTGACCCTTTGGACTCCTGATTGAGAATTTCACCCTGTAGAATCAATACTCTAATCTTCGTCCTCGGCCCTCAGTAGATAAGTCTGTCTGGGCTGTCTGCTCTGCCTTCCTCCACTCAGAGCCCAGCCTGGTCTCCGTCACTCTCAGGATAGGTTAAGCTTCACCTCCCCACCCAAAGGACAACCCATGAAAGATGGCTGGGTGGCTTGGATGATGGTTGTTATGATAAAGGGTAATATATGCAAAATGACTCGTTGATATGGCCAGAATATAAAATTATGATATAATTTTTCAAGCCTGTGGACAATGCATAATTGTGTAGTTAATCCTACTAGTTAATATGAATTTAATCTGTGTTCAGCAGGTCTGTTCTCACATGCTGTGCATAGTATGTGAGCTCATGCTATAGCTCTTAGTCTGGTAGTTTTTTTCCCCAGGAAAAGCTCTGAAGTGCAGCAGACTTTTTTCTGTGGAGGTCTGGATAAAAGTAATGATAACATAACTGAGGATAAGTAATGTGACTGACACCAGCGCCACCGAGGCATGTAGACAAGGGACTCTATCTGACTTTTAATAAAGCCGAGCAAATAGTTTTTTTTAACTTCTGCCCAAATGCCTACCTTTATGCAACACACACATGGCACAAATACTATGATATGTATTCCACAGAGCCTCCTCTGTGTCTCTCTCTGGTTTGAGTGTGTGTCCTTTTAATTATCCTATGAGGAGCTTTGTCCTTGGTCAAACTTTGTTGGTTTGAATCAGCACTTTTGTGCTCAGCCAGAGTCAGGTACATGCAGTACAGGAGATACTGTGCTGACTGACTGACTGACTGACTGACTGACTTGTTCTGCTAAATTACCAACTCCTTGTTTAGAGGAGACAAACTTTCTGACTAAGCGACACTGTTCTCTATACTTCCTGGATGAATAATAACTCCAGTCTGTTGTACTGTACTGTATGTCACCTCTGCATTTCCATATTATTGAGATGACTATTATTTTCAGAATGGATTTGTTTTAGGGGAAATTGCACTGCAGAACAATAACACTTAATACCCTATTATCTCTTGGCCCTCATCAGATGACATCACGTGATGCTTTCCTGCGCTCCTTTGCTGAATGTTTTAATGCTGAGCTCTGCTATCTTCTGAAGGAGATTTCAATGTAACGCACGGCATGGCTACTGCAGTGTACACAAGCCTAAATCGCTGAGTCGCTGGGCTCCCTCAACTGCTGATATTCCTGTTTGTCATTTACCCAGAGGCTTTTGTTTACCTCGTCCGTTTACTCAGCAAACCCAATCCAAAGTTTAGGACTCACACTTCAAAGAGATTCCTCTCTTTCTTGCTACTTCCCATCCACTCATTTGCATATTTCAACTTGCTCCCTGCGGAGTCGCGGATTGACTCGGCAAACAGTTCCAGGATCACCACATCCACCACTGCCCCTTCTCCTTATTGATGCTATTAACTAGTGGGGTTAGAGTGAAATAGGCTCTTGAATATTCACACTTTGGACCATGGCAGTTTTGAATATTAAATCTTCACTTTTAACTTTTCAAAGACAAAATAACACAATCTTCTTCTCACAAGTGAAAAATTATATTCATAAGCAATAAAACTCACCATTTGTTATGGCAGCTCAATTTAGGACCCAATAGCGAGCACAACCTGGACACAGAGACAGGTTCAGGACAGTTTATTGTGAAATGTTGCTGGATGGCTGAAGGCTTGGCTGAGGCACTCAGGAGTCTGGATGAGGAGGACGAGGTAGGGCTGAGTAGGACAGGCAGAGGAATCGATGACTGAATAGTCTGACTGGGTAGCAGGAGATGGAGATGAAGTGGGTCATGGTAGGCATTCTGATGGAGCTGGCATGGAGAATCTGAGACAGAGAAAAGGAATTGGCCGATGCCAAAAAACCCCATCAAAAATAAGCAAGAAATTCACACTTAGAAGGCATTGATGTCTGTACCACATGGGAGACTACGATCTGGCAGAGTCTGGAAGTCTGAGCCGGGGTTTCATATTGTGGTGGCTTGATTGGTGGATGAGGTGCAGGTGAGTAGGATAAGCAGCTGCAGAGGATCAGGTGGATTGGCAGGAGGAGGAAACCAACAGTCCACGGCCAGCAATACACAGAGATGGACTGAGACAAACATGAAACACCATTGCTCAGTTTCTTACAATGAGGGCTACAGCAATCTTACTTGAGCAGCTTTCTCACTGGACAAAGAACCCACTAAAATCTGGCTTTTGTATTTCATGGGAAAGGCTACATTCACTCCTGGGGTAAATGGCCCTGCAGTAGTTACAGGTATTTATTGTCTTCAGCTCCAATCCACTTCAACTGGCAGTGATGGAAAAATGCCATCCATGTAGGTTTGCTAATTTTAGCCCAGTTGCCAGTGCAATTGTATGATGAGCTGCCACAAAATACCTCCTGGCTCCATCCAAGCAGCGCTCAAAAATAATTCAAAATTTGTTGGCGCTAAGTTTAAACAACTGAACAAGTATGAGGTATAAAAAGAAGTAACCACCGTAACATTTTCACTGGCCCTGCTGCTTTCTGCTGTTTACTAATCAGTTTTTTGGCTCTTCCATGATGTGGAATTTGGGCACCCCATTAAAAAATAGAAAGGCATACTTGTCTACTGCAGAGCCCCATTCCTGGCTCTGGTTTACTGGCAATTGGAGATGAATCTCTTGCCTATTTCTATGAGGTTTTCCCATGTTTAAAAAACCTTAACATACATGGTAATTTTGTTGGAAAACGAGTATTGGACTGGTTTGACCAATGGCTAACGTTAGCGTACTGTAGACCACTTTTGTTATGTAAATGACTTTACTGAGTAAGACTACATCCACATTAACACATTTTCATTTTAAAGTCATAACTATTGGTATGTTTTCGCCTAGTCTCTTAACTAATTTGGCATTTTGGATTGGCTGAAAGGGAGACCTTTGTAAACGCTGCTGAGCCATTGGAGTTTGAAAACTCCAAGGTTGTGTTTTAGTCTAGACTGGCCGAAACAAAGACTTTGGAAAACAATGACGCAGACTCCCATGTTCACCTCCTGATTGGGTCTCATCAGTCACAGCTTGTCAAGCCAAAACATTATAGCTAGGTCTATATATCTTTTGTGATATTATACTTCTTTTGTGGGTACTTCTTTCCCATTGCCAAGACTTCTGCCGGCGATAGATAATGCTCCCTGTGATGCTCTCATATTTTGCCATATTTGCTTTACAGTAACTCCAAATCTGTTTTCCAATCAATCAATCAATCAATCATTTGTCACATGGAATTATACAAGGTGCAACTCCAGTGAAATCTGATCCCACCCACTCCTTTAACTTTTGCACTGTAATTTTGTCCTTTTTTGTGCATCTTCTTTCATTGTATTGAAAACTCACCTGTTCAGGCTTTCCTACTCTCTTTGAGTGGGTAAGCCTGAACAGATATTTTTTTTGTGTTTGTTTTGTTTGCTTTTTAAACTGATATTTGTTTGTTTGTTTGTTGTTAAATGTTGAATTATCTTGTACTTTGTATTTTATTGTAATTTACTCTGTATTTTACTCTGTAAGGCAACCTTGAGTGTCATGAAAGGTGCCCAGAAATAAAATGTATTATTATTATTTATTATTATTATTATTTTTGGCTGCTGCTTTAGAAATGTCCATGTATCTGAATGGTTCTGGTAATCCATGGTTTCTGGTTGTGGAATGATTTGTTGTCCACACATCCCGACTTAAAAAGACAGCCGTATGGCTGCTTCTCCAGAACACGGTACCACCCCTTAGCTGACGTATAGCAGTGATCTGCAGCAGGAACAGGACAGCACCTCACATTCCCACACCAGTCACACCAGTCCTTATTCACTGTAAAGCCACACCACCTCTCCTTCTCTCACCAGAATCCTCTGCTCTGTTTGATTGGCATATGGAAAAAGGGTCACCAGGTTGAATGGTGTTTATATCCCGTTGGAAACTGATGCGGTGCAAAGGCTGTAGAGTTTGTTTTCCAGCACCTGTATAGTGGTTAACAGGGTGCTAGGTCAGCTGGTGCCCATTTCTTTCCAATGTTCCCCTCAATATTTACTGATGTTTACATTTGAAAACCTTGACCTGGCTAGCTAGTAGCTAACTTAGCTAGCTAGAAGTTGGGAAAAGGAGCATTTACAGACTGGTGAGTTGATTTCCTCATCCTGATGAGTGGTCTGCAGCCACATTCAGTTCAATTCAATTCAATTTTATTTATAAAGCCCAATATCACAAATCACAATTTGCCTCACAGGGCTTTACAGCATACGACATCCCTCTGTCCTTATGACCCTCACAGCGGATAAGGAAAAACTCCCCAAAAAACCCCCTTTAACGGGGAAAAAAAAACGGTAGAAACCTCAGGAAGAGCAACTGAGGAGGGATCCCTCTTCCAGGACGGACAGACGTGCAATAGATTTCGTACAGAACAGATCAGCATAACAAATTAACAGTAATCCACATGACATAATGAGACAGAGAAAGAGAGAGAGAGAGAGAGAGAGAGAGAGAGAGAGAGAGAGAGAGAGATGCAGGTAATGACAGTAGCTTACAACAACATTATTGAAAGTAATAATATTATAGTTATAGTTCTGGCAACATGCCACCACCATCCAAAGCCAATCACAAAAAGCACCACCAGGACTTGTAGCCTATAATATATAATATACATACGTATAATTGACAAATTTAGCACAAATTTAGTAGAGCTGAAGGGGAGGCGACTGGAAGTGTATGTGCCTACATTATCTGCCTTGACAGCCTTGTACTTTTGTGTTACTTTCACTAACAGTTCCACCTTGTTATTGGTCCAAGCAAGGAAATCTATGGTCTTACTTTTCGCTGCCTCCATAGTATTCTCTGTATTTACGCAACCAACCACAGAGTAGACAATCTCCTTCCTGTTAACACCGACACATGCTAACCAGTGTGTGTGAATGGTCATGTGGTATGTGTTTTCAGGCGTGTTACTATGAAATGGAGCTGAAACACTTGTGTGTAAGGAAATAGTTTTAATCTTAAAATGCCGTTTTAAAATGAAAACTTATTAGTGTGGATGTAGCCCAACAATGGTGTTATAACTGTTACCAGTTGATGTGTAAAGGCTCAGCCCCTGAGGACTTGCACAGACTTAAAGGGCCAGTGTGCATGGTTTATTGTCAATCTGAATCTGAATCTGAATATTCTACCCATTAATATGTTTATACAAGTGTATAATCGCTATAAAATAAAATTCGTTTGGTTTTCGTAACCTTATAATTATGCTTTTAAATATATATATATATAGCAAGGGCCTTGATTTAGAGAGGTCGCCATCTTGCGCCGCCATATATGTACGGCAGACCTAGCGGACAATCCAGCCAGCCAGAGGACGTGTTTCGCGTATATAAATAAACCAACGAAGACAGCGGAAGGAAGGAAGGAAGAAGGAGGAGGAAACAGCAGAGAGTGTTAGTAGTTCGTAGATAGAGAGTAGTGAAAAGTTTTTTTAGTTATAAAGTTTGCGAATGTACCACACTTAACCACGCAACAGGAGAAAATGAACCTGAACCGTCATCTGCGAGGAAAAGAAGACGCAACTTCACTTCTTGTGATGCACTCTCTGCAGCGCTTTTCCTCCTGATGATATATCTCCCCAACGATGGCAGCAGTAGCAAATCCCATTCTGTGCATTCAGCCTCTCTTCTCGCCCGCTCAGCATCAAACACATGGAGTTCCTCATCTGTATGCTCCGGCTCAAACAGGTATGGCTCTGGATCTGTGTCCGCTACAAGAAACTCTTCAAAATCGCGTTCAGAGTCGTCCATTGCAGCTACTATAGTCCGGAGATATTGCTAGGCTAAATAAACAGCTGAGCTCTGTTTACCAGCTATGCTGTCAGTCAGTGTGCGGGCTGGAGATTGGTGGAGCAGAGAGGGGAGGGGGGTCCCCACTCGGCATGGTAAACGAGTATGTGTGTATGAAGCGTGTCTGTTACGCCAGAAGAGTCAGAGTTTGGGACGGAGTCTTTTACCCCCTGGAGTGTTACTGGAGTTTTTGGAGTGCTCAAATAAACTCGCCTTTTTCCCGAACGCTCCTCTGGTCTCCTGCCCGAGAGGGATTCATTACAATATCGTAACACGGTTTAGATTTCTAAATATATATTCACCTCGTAACTAGATAGACCTACTCCTGAAAAACTCGTGCGCAAGGCTTTTTGTCCCTACGAGGCCACCGTCATTTACCCGACAGGAGGGGTGAGTGAGTGAGCCCTGCAATCTAGAATTTGACCACTGATGTCACTGTTTTCAACCCATTTTACACACTGGTCCTTTAAGTTAATGGCAATAATATGTTTAACTGCAGAACGAAATTATACAGATGAACCTTTTATATCAGCTCAATAAATCTATTGTATTAATTAATGTACACAATTCACAAAATTATTCCAATCTTTATATCCTTGAGTAAAGACTTGCAGATGGGAAGTGATGGCTATGGTTAGGTTAGGTTTATTTTATTTGATATGGACATCACAAATACATTGAGACTGTCCCAGTGGACAGACCAGATGCCTTTGCTTAGGTGTGTGTAGCACACGTGCTAATTTTCAACACCAGTCCATAGGCGGCTTTTCTGAAAACACAGAGCATATAATTAACAAATGGGATAAAACAAACAGATGTTATGATTGCAAACAGTAATATTCAAAGATCACAGAGCATATGATCAGCAGTAGGAGATAAAACAAACAAAATTCATGATCGCAACCGTGGTATTAGTGACAATATTAGACTAAGTCCATATTTATTATTAGGGTTGGGGACTCATGCAGGGGGAGTGGACTGGGCTGTTCAAATATGTTTAAGGGGGACAAGGGTGGTGTGTACACAGGGGACAGTGTTTGTGCCACAGATGGATCTCCACCCTGCCAATGGCTCTGTTAATTAGTCATTACAATTTTGACAAGCAGCTCTGTTGCCTTTATTATTCATCACGTTATGGAGAAGGAGGGCGAAAACGTTGCATTTTTCAACTTGAGGAAACCTTCTCCTGCTTTATTTCTTTTTCCTTGTGACTTTGTCCCACTCTCTCTTTTATGCTAATTCACCCCAACCCACACCCTGATTCTTCTGTGGGTCTCAGTCAGACAGTTGATTGACTTTGAGAGGGTGATCAAGCTCAGCGGGCCTGCTGAGTGTCTCTGAGTTGAGGACATGATTAGCTCCTTGTCTGTTGTCGTGGGTCCCAGCAGTGAGGCCCCCGCTCACTCTGCTCTGTTACAGTAGCGAGCAGCCACTACGCCAGCAGCTTCATTTAAAGAGCACACTCCAGCAGGGCTTCATGTGCCGATGCTCCATCTCTCTACAGCTGCCAAGCTATTTGCATTGTCCCTCCGCCTTTGTGTGTGTGTGTGTGTGTTTGTGTGTGTCCACTGGGGCTGATTCTCCAAATAGCCAGCTGTAACCAGAGGGACTCTCCTCACAGACCTACGTTACAAACAACCAACCTTACAAAATCTCTAAATTACATCCAGGAGGATTCAACACAGCCGCCCTGATGTGCGCCAGTGTGTATGCACTCATTTGTGATTTGTACAGCATGCGGCAATTGTATTTTAATTTGTGTGCTTGTTAATATTTGGGTTTATGTGTATTTTCATGCAATTTTGTGTGTGTGTGAGCAGATCCAACCACGTTAAAATGTGTGTGAGTGTATAAGCGGGTAATTTAGCTGTATGTGTGTTAATCTGGTGGCGTGCACATTATTTCTGACAGGGATGGAGTGTGATGTGTTTGTCGCAGCTAATTTGGCTTCAGCCGGCTTGACATTTTCACACTATTTGATAAGAGGCAGAGTAGATCGGCAGCCACGCTGTCAATCTTTTATTTACTGGCTGCAGATAAAACCATTAATTCCTGTTAATTAATGAGTGTGTGAGCCCAGAGGGGAGGAGATGGGGGCAAGGAGAGGCATCAACATCCTCTGGGACATCGGCGAGGAGATGCTATTCATCACCATTAGACACACTGACATTTTGTTTCTGTCTGTCTCTCTCACTCTCTCACACACAGCTTAGTTTCTGTGGTCAATATTGGCCTTTGGTTATAACAGTGTGATTCCTGGATCTGCTGAGGTCAGCCCACAGCTGCTAATATTGCAACATTAATTTTACACTCGCATGATGATTTCATACTACTTGTTAAAAAAAAAAAAAAGGGCCACCATCTCACAGAGAAACTACAGTGTACCTCTCCCTGACTTATGGGACTCTTACCATCCCGTCAGGCTCTCTGTCCATAATAGGGGTCTGGACTGAGCCATCTTAAACCAAGGATGCAGGGAAAAAAACAAAAGGGGAAGGGGAAAAAAAGATTCAAGTGACCCACAGCATGTGAAGTCCTCATTGAGCAACATTAAGTGCTTTACAAAAACCTCGCTGTTGGATTTAGAGCTAGAACTAACCATTTTCCTTTCTCCATGGTTGACATTTTTCCAAAACCTCATTGAAATATGTTAAACACCTTTTGAGATATCTAATAAACAACATTAGCTTCTTAACCAGAGTTTATTTTTTAAAAAAAAATGCTGAGTTAGTCCTTAAACTGTAGTCTGCAGTTCAAAAATATTAAAGGTGAGGTGTGTAGGCTAGGGTTGAATTGCAGATTGCAACCAGCTAAAATTTATCCCAGTTAGAATTCCTCTTCAGTGTTCATTGTTCAGAAGGTTTTTACTGTTGGGTGAATGGGGTCATCCCTATGTTTCCAGAGTTCTATGTTTCCTGGGTTCTAAGTTCCCCACTTAACCCTGCAAAAAAGTTTCTATGTTTCCCACTTACACAAAAAGGGTTCTATGTTTCCCGCTTGGTTGAGCGGGCAACATAGAACCTGAGAGTTGAGCCTGATAGGAGGGGCTAAATTTGAATGTGTGTTTATAAACAGCAACTGGAAAATCCTCCAGACCCTACCTTTAAGTGACTTTTTACTTTTATTATTTTCAATAAAACTGTATTTTCCTAAATCTTGAGACACCTCATATGTAAGCTAGACAGACATTTCACCTGTTCATTACTGTGCACAAATGTAGTACACTATGTACTTAGCCCTAAAGAGCCCTTCTGGTGTCAGTAGATAGAAACATTCCAGCAGGCTGTGCTTACGAAAAAGTTTCACTCGTGTGAAATTTATTTTTGTGCACGTGCTTCACCTCCGCTGCTACAATTCCATCCTAGGGGAAACACTGCAGGCTGAAATTGGCATTTCATCCTCACATGCAGCCACAGCAACGGTCAAGCTGCATGTAGCCTGCAGAGTTTAACTGGAAAGGAGTGAAGTAGCCTTTCACTGACGCAATATAATATGGTCCTGTTTATCTTGGAAGGTGACAGGGCTCAAACACATAATTAGCATTACCATCAACATTTTCATTCCCTCTGAATGGGTGAGTGTTGCATCTGAATAGGTTTCCCAGTCACTGAGATCATCACACCAAGTGGGCTATACTAACTTTGGTGTAAACATTCAACAACACATCGTCACTGTCGATGTCTGAACCTCGTAAAAGGGGCATTTTACAATTCCAATCAAATCCAATCAAGCTTTACTCCTTAAGCACCTTAAAAACAACCACAGCTGAAACAAAGTGCTGTACATCAACAAAATTATTTTGTCTTGCAATTAATGTTAATGTTATTTTAAATTTAAGTCTCTTAATCAGAATGATTTAATTAATTATTTTCAGGCACTAAGTTATTTTCAGAACGTTTCTCATTACTCTGAGAGACTAAGTCAATATTTTTCGGAGACCTGGGCCAATAATAACAACATTCTAGGTTTTCCTTAATAACGAATGTGTTTATAACACTGAAGCCGCAGCAGATAAAGGTGGTAATTTTATTGACTTTAATCTGCTGGGTGGTTTATTGTAACCTATAATAATATAACCTAGCAACAAATTTATATTAGGTATTAGGTATTGTACAAACATACTGTAACTAATAGGGCATACTAAATCTTTAAAATGAAAGTGGTGCAATTAAAGTGTAATATTCGCATCTCAGACAGTGGACTAGATTAACCCTTAGATGCACGAGTGACTGGACCCTACACTCTTCCATAAGTGGGTCAAAAATGACCCGTGTTAGAATCAATGTGTTTTTATGTCACTTTTGTCATTTTGGTTGGGAATAATAATTTGTATTATATTTTGTATGATGTTGTGGTCCACACAAGAATAATTTCATGTTTGAAATATTTTTATTTTTCACTTTTTCAACATTATGAACATTTTTAAAACATTTTGAAAATTGAGAAAGAAAACTGCACAACAGCAGTAGAATAATGTCAACATCCATTTTGTGTGAGTGTGTGTGTGTGTGTGTGTGTGTTTGTATGTGTGTGTGTGTGTGAGGGAGGGAGAGAGGAAGAGAGACAGAGAAAGAGAGAATATATGCGTGTGTGTAACTGTCCAGACAGTTCCTCTCTCTTTTCTTGCCTTCTTGTCTCCTCACTATATGCAGTTGTGACTTAGCCAGCTTGGTGAGCTAACTTGTTTTGCAAACTATAAAATAGGCAAATTTGATGATAGATGATAAGAAACAGATACTCTTTCACACAATAGTCATGGATGACACACACACACACACACACACACACACACACACACACACACAGTACATACAGTACTGTTAGCTAGCTTAGTTAGCTAGCTAGTTTTGCAAAGTATAAAATAGGCAAATTTGATGATAGATGAGAAACACATGCTCTTTCACATAATAGTCATAATTCACACACACACACACACACACACACACACACACACACACACACACACACACACTACATAAGAGTAATGTTAGTTAGCTTAGTTAGCTAGCTAGTGTTAATTTCTTGATACATGATAAGACATAACGTTACTCTTTCACACAGTAGTCATGATGATGAAAATGAAGATAATACTTACATGTATCAGATCTTGCTGTGTAAAACAATCTTCTTAAGGGGTGACACTTATGGTATAGTTTGTGTGGTCCACAAAATATATGTTCCTGACAGTCACAGTTGATAAGAATCAAAGGTTCCCATGAAATTCCATAGGAAATGAATGTGGGTCATTCTTGACCCACTTATGGAAGCAAAACTTAAATTTCTTAAAATGTATAAAATGTAAGTTAAAAATTTAAACGGCATGATGTCAATAACTTGTTTTTTGAGGAATAGCTGGAATATGAAATGATGACAACTTTTATATCGATATTGCAAGAAAACAACCTCACCGGGTCATTTTTGACCCACTTATGCATCTAAGGGTTAATAATGTAGCATAGAATGGAAATACTAGGTAAACAAGCAACTCTAAACCTTTGTTAGATTTTGTGTTTCTGTGAGGGAAGCGCCATCTCATGGTGACACTTTGTAATTGAATCAATGGGCGTGTTTTACTGGAATCTAGGCACATCCCCAGAAAGGAGGTTGGGTAATGGTATTTGGCTGGGAGTTGGCTTGCAGTTGGCTGGTTGTTGGCTGGCTTCTGACTGGCGTGGGAAATTTGAAGTGGCTTCATCTGTCGCACAAACAACTAAAAACTCGCATTATAGTACTCATATTTCCTCACATTCCTTTACTTTCAGGCAGGTCCAGCCCAAGCCTCCATGGGGCCCAAAGCAAAATTTGATTTTGGGGCCCTCTATTACTGCCAGTAATACTGATTATTGATCATTCACACACCTACTATAACTTATTTCATGTTCTACTCTGTCATTACAGATACACTTGTAAAACTAGATGTGAGAAAATTTTGTTGTAGTTAGATTGTAATCCACAGTGATTAAGGCCATGGAAGCAGACAATAGATTTGCAAACTTGCTGAAAAATCTTTCAATTAATATTTGGCAAAGCCAGCAACTCCCCTTACTGGCCACACAGGGAATCAATACATAAAACCTCAAAGAGCAGCCTGGCTGAATTTATGGTTTTTAATCTGAAATGGTACTAAATTCAGCTACAGAGCACCCTGGGGTTGATTTACACTTAATATTCAAAGTGATATAGGCTAGTACTAAGTGGGATACCGAATGTCACCTAGGCCAACTTAAAGTAACAAAATAAACCAATCATTTACTGTAAACACAATCTGCGGTATTATTTTTTGTTTTAAATAAACTACAACACAGAGGGTACAGTGGGCACAGTGGATGGAGCAAAGGATGGAGATGGACCTAAGATGAAAAACAACCACAAAAGCTAATCATGTTAGATGTCATATTACACTTGAAAATTATGCTGCTTATTTCCTAAATAAAATATTACAGCTATAGCTTGTAATAAGAAAACAATCTGCCAGTGGAACAACTGAAAATTGCTTAAGAAGTTTTGAAATAATATGCATTTATCTAAAACATTTCCCTTTTCATATGATTATATCTTATATTAAAAATGATTCATCTCAGAATGTTCTGCAGTACACTGAGCAATTACAAAGGCTGTTTTGTTAACTTACCAGGTAGAGCTGATGTTGCAGCAGACACAGAGGAGACAGTGGGCACAGTGGATGGAGCAGAGGATGGAGATGGACCTAAGATGAAAAACATGTCCCTGGTCATATGATTATATCTTATATTAGTATATCTTAGTGAGATAATTTGACTAGAAATTAAATATATATACGGTGACAGTTTTTCCCTCACCTGATTCATTAGCCTTGGCTGAGCCTAAGGAGGTGGACTGCCCCTAGGTTGAGCCAGTGCCTCCTCCAAAATACTTTAACAGTGCTCCTGGGGAAGTTTCATATAACTTATGAGCATAATAGGAAGTTGATGTAAAAGGAATATGTTTATTTACTCACATAAATTACTATGCTCTGCAGCAAACAACATATCTCAAACTATAAGTTAACTAAGTAGATTCATTAATGCAAAAACATATTGCTAGCAAACGTCACCGCCAATGTAATTAATTTTAGTTGTTATTAAACATTTGCTATCAAACGTTGTTATCAAATTTGTTGTTTTGATGCCAAAAAGCGACCCAGAATATATACACTGAGAATCAACTTCTTCAAAGTATTACACAAACACAAAAACGTTAGCTTGAATAGTAAGCTATCTAACCTAACAGTTAAAAGAGAATTTCTCTAGTTTTGAACTAACGTTAGCTAGCTAATTTTCTATTATAGGCTAACACAGTTGGAACAAAATATCAACAATAATTAGGGACTTTCCTAATTTGAGGAAACTTTTCAAAATCTCCTTGACACCAAACGTTACATTACCAAGACATGCAAGTATACCTTTATCTTGTCATTTTTTTCTCCTCTTCCTGTTATTTCCTTATTCTTTTTTCTGCCCCTGAAGGGTATGTCCTTTTTTGTGACATTATTAGGCCTTCCACCTGCTCCTAGCTCCTTGGATGCGCAGTGCGCACTGCACGTCTGGATACACACCTTACTAGCTCTGACATTTAGAGCAGAGAGGCAGTAGGAAACTACGCTCTTTTAACGTAATATTGTCTTTTTGTACAACAACATACATTTGATAATATATGAATCATCATCACTCACACATGGAAAAAGATAATTCATTTTTTCTTTTTTTTTTTCTTTTTTTAAGTTAATTGCTTTTGGGGGGGCCCTAGTGGTCACGGGGCCCTAAGCAGGTGCTTGGTTTGCTTATGCCTTGGGCTGGCTCAGGTTTCAGGAAACACAGTGCAGTTTGCATGCATGTCTATGCACATGCTCTCACATCAGCTGTTCATCAGGTGGCACTTCTTTAAATCCGCTAATATTTGATATCTTGCTTTCGCTGAGTTATAGCATTCAGCTAGTCTGTATGAATAAGTAATTAAATGAATGTTTCCAATTGATAAATATATTAGAAAATTGAAAATAAAATGAGAATTAAAGACAAATATATAAATAAATAATACTACGTGGGCAATAATTGATAATAGGCCTAAGTGTGTATAGTTAAAGGCTCTGGAAACCCAAATCCACAATAGCCTTCTAACTATGTAATTTAGGGTCTTATGTACATAATATTAAACATGTAAAACAATTAGAAATCTGTTTCCATCCAAATTCGAAATATCTGTCTTTTAAGTTTTTGTACATTCTTGAAATTGGGTTTGATTTGGCCATGGTTATCTCTGAGATTTATTACGCAATAAATTCCAAACCAATCATAAATCATCAGTCAGTTGTCTCATCCCGCCCCCCCAGTGGCAGCGCAACAAAACCTTTCTGCTCCAGCTAAATCGAGAGGGCCAGCCGGCACCGGTCTCTCCCGCTTTGACGGTCGGTGTGTGTGTCAGAGTAAAGACATATTTAATCTATTAAGACTGGATGTGTTTGAATGAAAAAGGCTATTATCAGAAAAACGGAGCAGATTTATGTTTTCAATGAAAACGTATCTCAGTGAAGAAAGGCAAAGTGCTAGCCTCCCGTTGTCATTCATCTCAGCTAACGGCCGGGCTCAACCGGGCACGTCTGCAGCACGAGTCCCGTAGCAGCTCGCCCCCCTGTTAATCAATTACAGCGACTCCACCGGCAACGGGAGCAGCGCAACAACTCTATTTTACGCGGCTCTTCTATTGTTTATCCGTGACACTGTGTCCGTGGCGGACATTTGAAAGCGAGTAGATAACAGTACAGTAAACTTGTAGATAACTCAAATATATGTAATAACTTAGGTGGAAAATGCTTTAACATTTCATGCAGCCTACATGCAGCCTCTCGGCTCAGCAAACGGTAAACAACCCCGCTGGCTTCTCTACGTGTCGCTTCCGTACGCAGTCAGTGGAGCCCAAATGAATACGCCGCGACGCTACGCTGTACGCTTGCAGCCGGTGGAGCCTGGCCGTAACATTGCATGTAAAAGTTATGCTAACTATTCTACGAAGTAACATTACTATGAATCACAAAACATTTTGAAACTTACCATTCAGTGACCACCTGAAAGGAATCATTTTCAGCTTCTGCTTCGTCCTCTGAATCATCAGAGGGCTCAAACATGTACGGCTGGATTAAATTTGTGGCAGCCACTGCTGAGCCAGGGAGGTGTCAATCAAAACGAGGGAGCTGTCAATCAGAGCGTTATCTGCCACGCCCACTCTGTCCTAGCAAGTGGTCTAAACAGCAAAATGAGCTGTTTTTAAACCAGGTTTTCTAATAGTTATTAATGGTTATTTTCACTCAGACTTTTGTGGATGATTAATGAGACACTCGACTTTGATATAATATATGCATTTTTACTATTTCAAGCTGTGTTTCCAAAGGCTTTAAAGCAGAATGAACAGTGTACACATTCAAGTAAATCAATGACAGGAGGATGCTGTGTGCTGGAAGCCCTCCAAGGTAATTGAGATTGTGATATTGGTACTCATAGATCAACTTCTAACTGAATCAGTTTTACTAATTGTTCAGCCCTTCCAGGATTGCTCTGCGATTTGACTACAATGAACTTGTCTGACTAATCCGTAAAGCCCTTCGGGTTTGCCTTTGGGTTTGAAATGTGCTATAGGCCTAAATAAATCTGCCTTACCTTTCCAAGACAGGTTTTGATGAGTAAATTAAAAAAAAATAAAATAAAATAAAATACCCAAAAGATAAGTCTTGTGCCTCTATTGCAGTATCATCCTACCTCCTTCTCCCTGCTGCGTTGTCTTTTATCATATGCACAGTAATACAGAGGCACCCATTTGTACGGGGGCATGTTGCTGTTTCATGCTATGACATATTGAAGTGCTAGAAGGTGTTATTTACATGACAATGCAACACAGGCTCCGCTCCACCTGGGTGAGCATACAGTGCGGTGCTGCGCGTAACAGCAGTCTTTTGATGGTTATTTACACACTATCCATAACAATAACCATGTCAGGTAACAAACTGCACTGGGCTCAAGTCGAGTTTGGTCAGGACCAACGTTTTGTGTATTTGTGTGTGTTTGTGTGTGTGCGTGTGTGCATGTGTCTGTGTACGCATCGAGACGGAGCCCTCTCCTCTCCTTTTATATGCTTTACTTACAAGTGCGTGAATTGATGTGGATATAAAGCATCTGTAGCGGCAAATAAAATAACGGTAGTTTCTAAAGAGCTGAGATGGAGGGAAAAATAAAAAATAAATAAAAAATAAAAAATCAGCAGCAGCAGTGCGCCGCCACTAGTTGCATATAGGGGAAACACTGTACTTCAAATCAGTTAGCCCCCGTTAATGACCAAGCTGTAAAGTAACATAGAAAATGCACACACAATATATTTAAGAAGGCACAAACAGCGCGTAAAGACAGTAATAAAAAGTTAAAGATATTTTGGTCAGCGTCAAGCAATAAACTCAAAATTTGACAGTCCAAGTCCCGCAGATGAAGGTGGCCTTAGTGGTGTGGGGCCAAATCCTGTTCATCCTGTTTGCTCTATTCTACGCCCTGATTAAAGAGGTCCTGGCGATGGCAGCTCTGTCCTGGCGGCGCTCTGGGCCATTTTCTCAACCCTGGTGCTATTTTATAATTGTCATCTTTTGAGGCTGCAGTTCAGAGGTATGCCACACTGCTCAGTTCTGGTAATCACAGTTCCCAGTCGTAAACAGTTTAATGTAATTTGAGCTGTCTTTCACAATTATATCCATCGCAGACTCACTAATTCTATGATGTCATCCATGAATTGGTGCCCGGAACGTGCCTCAGTCCGTGTCATGTAGAGTAGAACGTAGGGCAGCCTCTAACTAGCCTGACCTTTTCCCGATCTCACGCAGATGAAGGGCATGCATAGTAGTTGGTAACTTCTTTTGAGCTCTTTTGAGCTCAGCTCAGCATTGCGCCATAGATGCTCCATTCATATTCAACAGTGATCCAGAGCATCATTCGTCTACTGCCTACAGGGGAAATACCGCAGTCAGTATACTCTCAAAGATGCCCATGCAATCTCTAATCCTTTCAGTGACACTCGTCCAGTACAGTGGTAGGGCATTTATCATAAAGGACCCACTACATCTAATTGGGCAATAATCTTGGTCCACTTATTGTTGAGATAGAAGCATTCAGCATTGAATTTCCCAATCAAGTGTTGGTAGTATCTATTAAGACTGAGCAATATGGGAAATAAATAAATAAATAAAAATAAAATAAAATATGGGGCGGCACGGTGGTGTGGTGGTTAGCACTCTCGCCTCACAGCAAGAGGGTTGCCGGTTCGATCCCGGGCATGGGAGCCCTTCTGTGTGGAGTTTGCATGTTCTCCCCATGTCAGCGTGGGTTCTCTCTGGGCACTCCGGCTTCCTCCCACAGTCCAAAGACATGCAGATTTGGGGACTAGGTTAATTGGAGACTCTAAATTGTCCGTAGGTGTGAATGTGAGTGTGAATGGTTGTTTGTCTCTATGTGTCAGCCCTGCGATAGTCTGGCGACCTGTCCAGGGTGTACCCTGCCTCTCGCCCGATGTAGCTGGGATAGGCTCCAGCCCACCCGCGACCCTCAAGAGGATGAAGCGGTTAGAAGATGAATGAATGAATGAATGAAAATAAAATATTCATATATATAAAAATAAATAAATTCATATCTCTTTATTTCAGGCTGACTGGCGATACACCATAATTATCTTGGTGTCTTCAGTTGCAAGTCAAGCCACATTCGAGATGTCATAAGCAATTAAAAGAATGATCAAAATAAAATGCAAAGAGAGGGATCTTATCCACTTTTGAAAACATGCATTTGCACAATGTTACTCCTCAAACACACTAGTCAGCAGTGGGGTTCCTGTGGAGAGCTGTGAAGTGTGGCTGGTTCAAGGCACACCTGAAAGATCCATTGGACATGGCTAAGTGGCGACGATATCAAACACAAGTACACAGTTGGCTTCACTGTAACTTGCAGCATTCACAGACATAGCCTTGTCTTTTACTGGACACACTTTCCCCACAAATACACCATGCCAATGTTTTAGCACAAGCCTGTGGCATTTTAAATTCCATAAAGTAGCCTAGCAGCCAGCAGACTCTCCCCTACTCACATTAAGCCAGGGCCAACAGCATCATTAACAATGTCAATTCTACCAAATAAAACCAGTATCATGGCCATCTGACCTTTTTCAAGCTGTTTTGGCCATTGGCGACCCTATGTCAATCATCATAAATCTCAACTGTCACAATAATTGCCAGAGCAGAATTTTTCTACTATCAGCGGATTAGCAAAGTACAGACCATGGGTTTTTGGGGGGAGCCAGGTCTGACCCCATTTTAGCACCATTTCATAAATCAAGTTTCTGCACCCTAATTTCTCGCTAAGTGATTCATAAAGCTGGTGGTGGTCTTTTGTGTTTTTTTTTCCCATCTGCTACCTCTCAATCAAATCTCAGTTATGGTTTGTCTTTTTGCCCACCTTCATATTTGATGGAGTCGCAGTCATGCATCAGCCATTTGCCAGTTCTGTTTGGTTGTCATATCACTATTTTGTCATTGCTGACCTGAAATTTGCTTGCTGTTCAGTCCTATTTTCCTTGCACTTGTTCATATGATTCCTATTCTGTCTGCCTCAGTTCAGTTAAATGGCTGTCATTTATCACATGTTCCCACAACACCCATGTTCTATGCAATCTCATGCTGTATGCACAGTCATCCATGGTCCTCTAACTACATGCACTAACACCCGCTCGTCTGCTAACTGCTCACGTCTATCACTTTTTAATCCACAACCATGCATCACCCATGAACATTTCATTTTGGTTATCTAATCACAATTTCTGTCTGCTGATTCATTATCTGCTGGTCTTGGGACCTATTCTACTGTACTCATTTATTCAAGTTGGCTATGAATTAATGCAATTCTAGTGGTTCGGTTCCATTACCTTGCTTGCCTTTATCATGCTTCTCACTCATTTACTTGGTCTTCGGGACCTCACGCAAATGCACAATCACGGTCTGTGGGACCTTCATGCTGTACGCACTAACACCCTTGGTATTAAGGACTTCACGCAAATGCTCTATCACGGTTTGTGGGACCTCATGCTGTAACACCCTCGGTCTTCGGACCTCATGCAAATGCTCTATCATGGCCTGTGGAATCTCATGCTGTATGCTGTAACACCCATGGTCTTTGGACCTCATGCAAATGCTCTGTCATGGTCTGTGGGACCTCATGTTGTGTGCTCCAACGCCCATGGTCTTCGGACCTCATGCAAATGTTCCATCATGGTCTGTGGGACCCCATGCTGTATGCATCAACACCCAAGGTCTTCAGGACCGCCCTCCGAATGTTCATTTGTGGTCCTTGGGACCCCATGCAACATTTAATTTTTGTTAATTTCTGTTTGTCATACGGACTTAATTTCTGTTTCAGCATTGGACCTTATTATACTTTAACCATTTTATTTAAGGTGGACTTCTGACCTTAGTTTTTGTTCAGTTTATGGCCTTTTATTTTTGTTGGTCTTCTGACCTTTTATTTTGTTCTACTGATGATCTTTAGGACCCTAGTTTGTGCACCCAGGTCTACTGGACCTCATGCTCATACATGTTAATTTCTTTTCAGTCATCGGACCATAATTTCTGTTTGTCAATGATGACATTAATTTCTGTTTGGTCGCCGGACCTTATTTTGCTTTACATCATTTTATTTGAGTTGGTCTCATGACCTTAATTTCTCTTTGGTCTCATGACCTTTTATTTATGTTTGGTCCTCGCTGACCTTTTATTATGTTCTACATATAGGCCCAGGTCACTAGGACCTCACACCAGTCACGGTAATTTCAGTTTGGTCGTCTGTTGAAGTCATGCTGAAAATTGCTGACAATTTCTGTCATATACCTAACTATGGACATATCCATTCCATAGTCTTTCATGTTTGCTTTATGCGCGTTTCTCTAGCTACACATCTCCCCTTAATTTTATCCTATTCGACTATGGTGTCATCACTCTCCTTAAATCAAGCCATGTCTATGGGGTCTAATCGCAAAAGACTTTCCACATTCTTATTCATACGTTCACGTTGAGTTTTTTTTAAAAGAGCCCATCTCTCTCTCTCTGACTGCTCAAATGGAGAACTTATTATTTTGTTTGCTTGGATTGGTGGGCTGGATCAAGCAGCAACCTCCCGGACTGAACAATGAAGCCAGTGTAGAAGTGGCAAAACTGCAGTTCCTCAAAGGGTTGGCTCCTAGAGCAAGTCAATCCCCATAAACCAAAATGTTAAAATGCCCAGCTTTACAGTGGAAATAAACATGTTTACAGCCTGGTACAAAAAATGCCTTTGGCCTCTATGGCTAATATCCCTATTCATGACAACTTCAGAGGAAGGTAGTCACCACTTTTTCATCTCTCTTGTTTATCAGGCAGCTAAATCTCAGTGACTTACCGTCTTCATAAGTGGTTATACTGTAGTTTCATTAAAATGGACTGAACGATTGACTTGTGGAGAATTTAACTGACTTAAAATAAGTAGCATCTCCATATTGACAAAAGGTTAAACATTTATATCTGTATGTGTGATTGAAGCACCTAACTAATGTTAGCTCAAAGAACTATAAAAATGAATTGCTTGGCCACCAAACTGGGCATCTAATTCAGACAGGCGTTTATTTGTCAAAATCTTTAAGCACACTGGGCAAGTGAAAGGGACTGGGGACTAGACTTCTACTTTAAGTTTTATGGAAACTCACTAGTTTAAATGTTATTAGGCTTAAAGTAGAGTATAGACATCTGTGTGTTTTCAGTTAATGAGAGTTAATGGTAACATTTTGGTTACCTAAAAAGGTCATGTCTTCAGCATTTGGTCATACTGAAAGACCCTATAAGGAGTCAGATATTCATTTTTCCAGTAAATATATTTTGTTTCAATGGTTTTAAGTTTTTTCATAAGCAAAAACTAGCATTATCATCATTACTGTTAAAGGGAAATTTTGGTTTATTTCAACTTGTCTCCTATCGTCCTAAATTTGTTTCAAGTGACTAGTGACATAAAAATAATAGTTAGCATGTTAGCCGTTAGCCTAGATACAGCCGTAGCGTCAGACCTGTTAAAACGTAAGTGAACGGGCAACCTTCAAGTGCAAAGTTAGTCCACTGAACAAGCTTTTTTTTCCCACAAAGACACCTCATATCGTTAGGATAAATGTCAGAGAACATATAGAAAACGACATGTAAACATGTTGTCTTACCTTACTGGTGTGGTGCCATGTTTGTTTGCATTTAGCTCTGCTTTCCAAAGCGTGGCCGAAATATGGCGAGCTCTAGATAAAGCCCAGCTGGATACTACTCCAGGTGGAGGTGTCTCTTCCTCGGTCACATCCAGACCTTGAAAATAAGGCTGCAACCGGTCCCATTCCTTGCAACAGAGGCATTCCTCTTCTGTGGGCACTGGGGCACAGCCTTCCCAGGTACACCACCAATCTCTAGAGCCACCCAGCCTTGCAGCAGCCATTCCTCCTCTCTCGTCCTCTACCTGTTGCGCCTCTCTCTCTCTCCTCCTCCATTCTTCAATTTCACGAAGCTCTTCGTCAGTGTATTCTGGCTCAAATAAATAAGGGCGGCCATCAAACTCTGCAAAATCAAATTCCTCCTCCACAAAGTTGAAGTCTGGCAAAAAGTCAGCCATTATTCTATAAATCTTTAATAAAATAAATGAATGAACTTTTCAGGCTATTGTCCGGTTCTGCCTTCCAGCTGTTGCTGCTTGTTCTCGCGATATTTATCGCAAGATAAAATAATAAACTGACAACATTATATCTCAGAAACAGAAGGGGAAGACATTTGGTCAGATATTAATTTGGTGACACTAATCTTGGGTATTGTTGGGTTGAAAATGACCATTTGCAAGCGCTACGCAAACACATCACTTGCGGTATAAATGAGGCCATAGAGTTTGTAGTTTCTTCGCAGCAACATCCATATCTGCAACACTGTCAACTGTCACGGCTAGAAATTAGTCTGGACAGACATGGATGTAACCTGTAAGTGCAAGTTGACTCATTTGGGCAGGCATACAACAGTGTTGTATAACTGTAGGACAATAAATCATTTTTATTTTTAATAGCCAATAAAGCCTCATATTGCATCATTGATTTTTGGTTTATGTGTACATGTGTACAGCTGTGTACATGCTGGCTGTATTTTGACTCCACAGTTTGGTAAAGTGCAGCCTGCAGCATCTTGGCAACTGTTTTGATTGACTGGAACATCAATGCATCTCTAGCACATTCCCACCTGGATCCTCTGCATATCTCAGCCATGTTATTATCAGGTTAATGCCAGGTGGAAAGTGGGATTACATAAGATCACGCACTCCCACTTTCCCTATCTTTCCTTTTACCCTCACCCCCTCTAGAGATGTCAGACAATGAGTCGGGGTGTGACGTTTAATTAGATTTGATGATTAAATGAATGTGCTTCATTACTGGCCTTTAACAGCCTCTGAGACAACGGTACTGCAAGACATATCAAAAAAGACACCTACACACACACACACACACACACACACACACACACACACACACAATAACACACACACACTACTTTGGGCCAACACTGAAAGGCTTCACACATGCATGTGCCAATGCTATGTTGAGGAATGAAGACAGGCTATGAGGAGTCAAGTGTTGTGATAAAAAAAAGCAAGAGAGAGAGATTAACCCTATGAAAATGCAGCTCCTCTGGGCGGCTGTTGGGGCTGTTGATTTCATGATTTTGTGTAAGATCTTCTTAAAAAAAGAAAGAAAGAAAAAAAAACTATGAGAGCTAGAGTATTCATTGTTTTTACAACAGAGAGCTAAAGGTGCAGACACACCAAACTGACATCAAAGAACTAGCGCTGTGTCTCAGTTGCATTTGAACACACTACATGGACAACATCCGTGCCCATGCCAATTAGCACGTACGTTCTGCACCTGTGTGAGAGAGTGGAGTGAGAGAGTGGTACATCCTGTCAGCCGAAGGGTTTCCTATCTGTGCAGCCGAGCACCACAGCACCTCCACAGACTGTTACATCCAGACAGTCCCGGTGTTTCCTCTGCAGGCTTCATTTCACTCAACTGCCCGATAAACCCGCTGCTTCTTCCCACTTTAACCTGAATAACAAACCAGGGCTCGGTGCTACGGTTGGATCCAAATGGAGAGCCGGGGCTAGTTTAGAGGCTAGTGGAGGATAACTGGCTGTGCTTCCCTCCAGTCATGCTGCGGCTAACGCTCTGCTAGCCACTCCCAGCTAGCCCCGGCTCTCCGTTAGCTAGCTGGGAGGCTAGCGGAGGCTAACTGGCTGTGCTTCCCTCCGGTCATGCTGTGGCTTATTCAGGTTAAAGTCAGAAGAAGCAGTGGATCTGTCAGGCAGCTGAGTGAAGTGAAGCCTGAGGAGGAAGCACCTGTTAGCCCCGGTTTCACAACAGGCAGATTTACTCGTTACAGGGGTGAGGAAATAAAACCTGAACAGCCAATCAGAATGATCTCTCTCACTGACAAGCTCCGCCGCAGTGTGTCGACGGTGCAGGACACACTGCAAAAACTATCCGAGAATTCACATTGTCCTCATGAAATGCTGTCATTAAGTTATACGACAAGCTGTCCAAAAGACAGTGACGCGATGCCATATTATTGCCCCGTCATGGTCGCAGGAGATTGTTGTTTACCTGATCCTGTTAAAATCGATCTAAAATAAAATTTATAATAGCTAGAGCTGCATCCAGATCAACCTGCTCTCTCTCTCTCTCTCTCTCTCACACACACACATACACACACACACACACACAAGCAAACACACACAGTGTTGTAAGTACAGTACACGCATTATTTCTGCACACTAAATTGACTCTCTTTCTTACACACACGTGTTATACATACACATACACAAACTGACTGACTATGTATGCACTGGATAGAGACATATAATGTGTACAAGTTGTGCATATGTAATATTTATGTATAGGAAACTGACTCCATTTCTTTCCTGAAATACGTACACACACACAAACACGCACACACACACGCACGCACGCACGCAAGCATAAGCCCTGACTAATGGCCAAAAGATGCAGACGGAAGTATCATGTAATAAGTATGTCAGCATTTGCATGAGCACACAAAGAAAGACGCACAGCCCTCCAAACAAATACATTCCACTGCGGCTCCTGTAAGTGGGCAGGTCTCGGTTGGCCAACGAGCTGCCATTAAGTTATTAGAAATCCAATTTTAGAAGGAGAAAGAGTACATGAAGGATCAAAGGGAGGAAGAAAGAAAGAAAGAAGCAAACAACAAAGAAGGACTGAGATGAATGTTGTAGCTTGTGTGGTTGTTTGTAAATACAAACACACACACTTGAACCACACTGTTGTCTTTCTGAAGAGGCATGCATCTTTAGATGGGTGTTTGGATAATGATGAAGTACATCCCAATTGAGAGTCAGAAAAAAATTGGCATTGTACATTTCTGCAAACCATAGATATGTTCAGTTTGTACATTATTATGTCGCAGACACATTGAAACTTAAAATTTCAGCAAAGCTGTGGTTAACATGGATAGGTTTAGGCACAAACACCACTTGGTAATGCTGAGTGGAAGATCACATTTGGCCTAAAAACACTTCTGTGGCACTTTCCCTGGTGGATGACACCTAGGCTGGTTTGGGTCGGATTGACTGTATACATGCAGGAGTTATTTGACTCCAAATCACATTATCTGTGTGTGTTAGTGAGAAAATTGATTTAGTACGATTTCAGTCCTAATAACATGTTTACATGTGTGTAAAAGTCCAGTTATAGTTGGACTTACATGATAGATCCATTTTCTCTAATGTTATGTAAACATACTCAGTGATGGGTTGCTAAAACACACCCACTTTTGTTGCCATAAAAGCTGCTGGGACTACAGCAGTGAGTCACTAAAAAAACAAGTTGTGTTGTTTGTTGCTCTCGAGCAGTGGTCTGCGGTTTGGCAGGCATATTGTTTAGGTGTCACGCCATCCACCATCCCCTCAACTATCTTAGACAAAGTCAGGTCATTTGCTATCACTTTCAAAGCATTGATATGATATAGAATGTGCAAATGTAATGTAGCCAGCATTTTCTTTATGGGTCTGGGCTGTGAAGTCAGCACTGTTGTGATGTATGTGTCTAACATACTGTATTCTGTACTAGCTTTTATGTATGTGACTGAATGACCCCCCTGCAGAGACCTCCTGCATTTTTTTATGGTCTGGGTCCATCTGTCACTCTTAGTGAAGTGCAATCTGGACAGACAGTGGTTTGAATCAAACAAATATCCCACTGTACATGTTTTTAAACTTAGTATCTGTAGGTTAACTGATTGATCAGTCTTCAGTCTGTCTGTGAGCAGCAGATTCTACTGTGTGCTGGGAAATAAAATCAATGAATCAATAAATACAATCACTGCTGATTTCTTCCCATGGCACTAACATGAAAAATTGTTTGTTTTAGTAAATGTTTGCTCTCAGTCAGCCTGGTGAAGGCAGTTTGGCCGGCTTCTGATCTGTCAGCCTCATAGGAGCTGCTGCTCACAGACTGCTGCTTCTGTAGATTAAGATGCTGAATGCAACTCAGATTTGGTGTGGATTGAGGACTACTATCTCCACAGTGACATTCAGTTTCGGACTAGATGTAACAAGACCTTGATGTCCATACTTGAAGCTATGAGTGGGAGTAATAGTGCTGTCTGGGGGTTTCCGAGAGAGAGCTTCTGGGTCAAGGTTAGTTGGACAGAAAAGTAGGAGAGAGCATAGATAGAAAAGTAAGAAGGAGCACAGGGAAGGCAGAGCCAAGGAGAAACGTCTGTGCGGACTGAACCATACACTCTACCACCCCCCAAGTTGGAATCATGCTGGGGGAGTGGGTGGGGGTTTAGGGAAGGTAAAATCTTCATTGGGGTCATCAGGTGGGTATCCTCCTTCACTGGTGTTTCAATGATAGACCCACAACAATTGCAGAGGGCTCACTGGCAACACCTGCCATCCCAGGTGCACCCTTCTCTGCTTTTTACTCCCTTGAACCCTTCTGTTATTAGTGGTATTTCGGTGCCCGAGTGGTGTCTCTCCTCTTAATGCATAGCCACTGGCTTGTCTGTTTGACTGCGCCAGAAATTCCCATTTCTTTAATAGCCTAGTAGTTGACTTGCCTTGCCCTGTAGCCCACTTCAGCTGGGCAAATCTTTTCTCTCCAGCCGCATTGTGAAGTATCGGCTGCCAGCTTGGCGTAGTTAAGGCTGTTGTGCTCATAGGCCTTCTCCACAGCATCCTCCCAGGGCACAGTGAGCTCAATGATGTAGACAATACACAGTGAGGTGGACTAAAGCACGAGTTCTGGTCTGAGGTTAGTGGAGGCGATCTAAACATAGCTTAGAAAACATAACTTCTGATTCAGATCTGCCAGTAACCGGTCTTGTGCCCCTCCTAGATGGCTGGTGTCGGATTACTGTACAGGCCTTGGATTGCTTTGCACATTCATGGACAAACCCTCTTGTAATTGTGGGATGGAATGATGGAGGAGGTAGGGCATTAATGGATGTCGGTCTGGTCTCCAGGGTAGCTGGTAGACACTTCAGCATAATCATAAGGACCTTGTGTCAGGCTTATCTTGCAGCCAACCAGAATAATGTACGTAATATAAGTCAAATGTTATTTCTGGAAGTCTGTTCATCTTCATGGTACTAAGTTTATATGGTAAAATTAGATAATGACTGACCGTTAATGGAATTAACGGTTTAGAACACCTGTAAAGCAGAGTGATACGCATAGTTAGAAATCCCACTGATGTTATACTCCAGGCTATATCAGCACCTCTTATCCAATGAAATTACTCGTTCAGAACTCACTGTTGTTCAATAGGAATTAGACCATCTTTGAACAGAGACAGTGGTACCATCTTCCCCCATATACAACCACTTGTTTAGACATGACCAGGGTTCCATACTTTGGTCACATAATGACAACTGAAAGACCTGTAAGAACTAAAAACTTAAAAGATTTAAATGTTTTTTTAGTGGACATGCTGTTCCCAAACACAAACCCACTTCATTATTGCATGCACCAGTGTGATTTTGGATTCATGATGGCATTTTCTGGCTTTAGTTTAGAGAGAGTAAGTAAAAGCAACATGAAACATGGAAATGAGAGATTGGTGTAGCAGCAGCCTGTTTTTAAGATGAGAAACAGCAGGCTAATCCAAGCTATGCTGAGAGGAAACCCAAACCACAGTTCCACTAAACCCTGTAATAAAAATGGCAGCTCCTTTTTTTCCTACAGTCTTTTCTTTTCTTTTCTTGAAGCTCCCTGCTCTGTTTTTCTCTCCTGAATTTGTTCCTTCAGTTTTGTGCCACGCTCTCCCTCTCTCTGTCTCTCTCCTCTGTGAGTGTGTTGGGGAGAGCCCGGAGATGGAAATAGACCTCTGTGGGTGCCTCCAACCCTCCCACCCACTGTTATACACTCATGCTCAAGAGCTGTGTGTGTTTGTGAGTGTGCAAGTGTGCATGGAAGTGTGTGTACAGTGCCAGGAAGGGAAAGTGAGAAAAGCGAGGACACCTCACTTGCCTAGTTTTATGGTTATGCAACTATCAGACGTCAGAATATGCTGAGGCATTGTGAGGAAAATACATATCGGATCAGCATCAAAGGCTCTCTGCAGAGAGAGAGAGAGAGAGAGAGAGAGAGGGAGACAGAGAGGGAAAATACACACAATATAGCAGCCCGCTTTTTACTGGAGTGTTATCGCTGTTATTTTTTTTTTTTTTAATTATTTTGAAACACTGTAATTCTTGTTTTTTATTTGTTTGAACAAAATAATTAATAGCTGTTCATGCAAGTAAAGCACATTCAGATACAAGGGAGAAACTGAGTGACACTATTTGGGCTCCCTATATGCAAGTAAATCCATAAAACACTGATACTAATGTGCAACAGCAAATATGTTTGTAAAGAACGCTGCCTAGATTAAATTGTCCATCAGCATCATAAGAAGCATTGTTAATCAATGAATCGGGCAAGTCACAAATGTTCCTTGCTTTACTGATCAGCTGAATGTAAAGCATGATTCAGGTTCTGTTTAGCCACTGTAAGCTCTTGGTTAAGGTTAGGGAAAGATAGTGGTCCTGGTTAAATATTAAAAAATACAACAATGACATGAAGCGTGACACATGGCTTTTTAAAGGGACACAGGGATATATTGTTTATTTGGATACCCTTTAGTTGTTACCAAGGCAACACCTACTCTTCCTAGGGTTAAAAACATAATATATAGATTCCACAAGCCTTAGCATACATGTATAGTGTTTGGCAAGCTACTTGGAAAATGTAGTCAGCTAAAAACCCAGTTACTCTACATTAAAATAAAGTTCCTCTACAATGAAGCTATCACCAGAGAAAGCTAAGCTACGAGAAAATGGCAAAAGTAGCTTCCTGCTTGCAAAGCTACTTTTGTTTTTTACTCTATGTCAAATCAGCCTTTTCTCTATGATAAGATGATAAGGCGATAAAAGACATTAAATAAAGTTAAGCTGTTAATTATAAAATAACAAACTTAAATTACAACTTTCTTCTTTTCTTTTTTTTCAAGATTTTATAATTATTCAAATGATAAAAGTAACGCACACCAAGAATTATAATGAGGTGCTGATCACTGGCAGTAGATCTGATTATGGAAAACATGTGCTGTACACTCTAGCTATATATTCATTTCTTTAATTTTGGTTTATCTTCATTTTATTTTCCTTCAGTTACAGAAAAAGATGTCCAACAATATTAGTTTGCTTCACGGGTGTACAAGTGTGCCACACGCCTACCCCAGTCCACCACCCCATACATACCCACATAAAAAAAGAAAAGAGAGGGGAAAAAAATAAATAAATAACAATAAGTAAATAAGTAAATAAATACAAGTACAAAAAAGAAATGAAACAATACAATAACAAAAACTCATAGAAAAGCCAGACCCACATCATGCCTTTCAAGAGTGATTTTTTCCAAAGGAAGAAATTGAGCTATGTGGTCCAAAAGCATACTAAATGTTGGTAAACGTACACTTTTCCATAAAAGAAGAACACATTTCTTAGCCGAATAGGTTATAGTAAACAACGTTCTTCATTCTTCATTGTGTCTTCATTTTTTTGATTTACATCATTTAGGAGGTAAACACATGGAGACAACTCAAATTCTAATTTTAAAACTGATTTTGCAAATAAATGAATCCTGTCCCAGAAACTATTTAGTTTTTCACACTGCCAGAACATGTGCAAGAATGTTTCTTCTTTGATTTTGCATCTTGGGCAGTTTGGTGAATTTTCTTTAGATATTATGTGCATTTTTATAGAAGTAAGATAGAGTTTGTGGATAAACTTAAAATTGGTTTCTCTGATTCTGTTGCTTGTAAATGAAAAGTATATTCTGTCACATATATTTTGACAGGAATTTTCATCAAAATTTATGACCAGGTCAGTCTCCCAAATTTGGGAGTTGGGAAAACTGTCTGGCTTCCCTTGTCATACAGTTCACTAATTTTACCTTTAACTGTGGATGAGGTTGTTAGTACCTCTTCCAGTTCTGTTGATTCAAAGTTCAACTTATTTTCTTTAATAAGTGAACGAATAGTACTCTGAATTTGCATGTATTTTTAAAAATCCGCATTAGGGATGTTAAATTCTGTTCTTAACTCATAAAATGATTTTAATTGCATGTTTTTATGAAGCAGGTCTATAAACTGAGTTATCCCCAAGTGTCTCCACTTACTTACATCAGTTGAAAATAGGTATTTTTTTAAGTCAGGGTTTTCATAAATAGATGAATAGGCAGAAATATCTTTAGTAATACCAAACTTTGTTGAACAATCTTTCCATACAGATAGGGTGTTAACAACAGTGAAATATTGCTCTATGTTTTTTATTTTATTAAATTGTTTTAGAAATATAAGGGAGTCCAAAGGTATAGGGTCAACATATCCTGCTTCTATCTGTACCCAATGCGAGTCTGGTCTTCCCAGTGACCATGATAATACATTTCAAAGTTGAGCTGACCAAAAGTAATACTGGAAATTGGGAAGCCCTGGCCTGCCCATTGCTTCAGGTTTCATAAGAGTCAGTAACTTAATCCGTGGTTTCTTATTGGACCAGATAAATTTTGAGATGTGCTTGTACAAAATATTAAAAAAGTTGTGGTTAAATAACAAAGCAGGGTTTGGAAAAGAAAATTTAACCATTTCTTTTATTTTGATGATGTTTCTGCCTTTGGGCCTTCTTCGAGATCAACTATCATACTGAGAAACAGGTACAGGCCACACCTTTGTCACACAGCTGACAGTGGTTAGATAATCATGCTACACCATTAGGTTGAGCAGTGCTTAATTTGTAAAATTATAAGTAGGGGAACACTTTGGGCCTCTGAGAGAGCAGTGTTCCCCCACTCCCAAAAGTGGGGGGACACTTTTTTAAGCTGCACCTGAGCCGCCTCACTGCGCAACTCCGAATGGAATGGTTGTGACATCTAGTGTTGACACGGTACCAAAATTGGGACCCACGCTACGATACCAGTGAAAGTATCATGGTTCTGAGTAGTATCACGATACCACAGCAAAAATGAGGCAGATGTGCCTTTTGTCATTTATAAAAAGATAAATCACTTTTCTATAATACATCAATGATATTTCAGTGGAATAAATTACTTATTGATTGTTACGGTCTCCGGACCTTAGTACATTTATTTTTCTGTGTTTAATGTGCTGTGCACGTCAGTATGGGAATTATTCGGCCAGCACTTGTCAATCATTTATGTGTGTATCTAATTGTCTGCTCTTCCGGAGGGAATCCCCGGCAGACCACGCCTCCAGCCCGCTCTCCTCTGCTGCTGTTCAGTGTTCCCCCGCTTGCTGGTCGGCCGGCCCCCTCGCTGTCGTCATCGGTTCCGGCCAATCACCGCTTCACCGGCCCCTCGTCTGAACCTTTAAAAGCTGCACGGAGTCAAGAGCCATGGCGGCTGTGATTTAACCTGAGCAGTCCGCCTCGCTCCTTTTAGTGTTTTCAGCTGCTGTAATTCGTCGTTGTTGTTGTATTTGGGAATCTGAGGGCTTTAGGATCTAGTTCCTTAGCGTAGCCACATACCCTTTTTCACACACACGTAGATTGTTTGCTGTATAGATCACTAGCCTTATGGGTGTCGGTTTGAGTGTTGTTTTGTTTGGTCAGGTAAGTCATAGAGTAGACAGGCAGATTTGCTTTTAGTTTTGTTATTCTGGGTGGCCTTCCACCACCATTAGTTAAGTTAGTTGGGGTATTTATTTTGTTGGTGACAGGTCAGAGTTTTTGTTTTATTTGTTTTATGGTTTGCCGTCACCCACAGCCCTTCCCTGAGTTTGTTTAAATGTAATGTACCGCCAAGGCTCCTTTCGTGAAGCCCGATTTCCAGGTTGTGTTGCTGAGCCTGCGAGCGCGATTTTCTTTTTGTGTGCCGCTTTTTACAAAGCGTAGCTTGTATTGTGTATTTATTTTGTATATGAATAAACGGCAGTTTGCCTTATTCACTTGATTGTTTGGTTTTATGTTGCTTCCCTTACCCCTAGACACATACTGGGTTGTAACATTGATGTATTCATACTTCAAAAACAGCATCAGTAAGTGATTAACATGGGGGGATCAAAACAAAATAAATAAATAAATAAATAAAATAAAAATCAACCAGCCACCCTCCTCCCCTGACAAGTAAAGAACAGTCCCTTCATAAGTAAAGAACAGTCCCTAAAGTGCGGTGAAGTTTGTGGACCGTTACCTGCCACAAAGAGAGAAAAATGTCATTTCTCCTCTGACACGCCACATACCTGTGTGCCGCCACGGCTCGGTTGTCCAGGTACTCCTGGGCAGTCATGACGCCAACAAAAGAGGAAATTAGGCTACTGGACCTGGAGTCGGACTTCTCTGTCGCTGGTAAGCCGTTATCTTGCACTGCGGAGCCGGCGTAGACTATTTGAACGCCGTATTCCTGTCTGTGACCCCCGTTCAACCCACAACCAGCAAGACTGACCTTTCGTTTCTGCTGCAGGTTGAAATCTGTACTGGCACAGAGTGCTGGATGATTTATTTTGCTCGCACAAAACTATTTTTAGTCACAAATCAAAGTAAAATGCTCGCACGTAGAGCTCTGTGGAAAACAAATCACTGCTGACAAGTAAAAAGAAATAAATAATAACTTTAACTGCTCAAAGATACTCACGTCTGGAAAACAAACCACTACAGCAGCATATTGAGTGCCAGGTGGCCAGCGCGCGCCGTTATTGATTGGACGGCACATGGACAGTCACCCTCTTGCAACTGGACTTTGAACTTATCCCACAGTAGTGGTACGTGAGGCACCGTAGTACTACAGTACCCCACCCTGCAACACTAGTGACATCAGCCAATACTGTATGTAGTTTTTAGATGTGAAGTTCTAGACCCATGCAAATTAGTTCCAGAACGCACCAGGGCCTTTTCTGAAAAGATCCTGGTATGTGTTCCAGTATGTTCCGGCTCAAATTAAGCACTGAGGTTGAGCCAAAAACAGTTTAGAGACCTCCAACAAATCAGGACCTTTAAACCAATCAGTGTCAGGAGTTACAGCCAATCACATATCATCAAAACGAATGACAACAGCCACCATATATTATATCACATTTCACTTTAACATACATTTTTTTTAGTTTGGATTTAAATGTCCTCCAATAACATGACAGCGTCAGTCGGTGTATTGCTCTCTCTCTTTCTCTCTAATGCATTTCTCTGTCTTGGCCTCTTTCAGTAGGCGATCTGGCTATGTCAATAATTCAAAATCTGATTTCCAAAATATATTTTTTACTCAGTAAAACCACAATAAATAAAAGAGAGTAATATAAACAATAAAAATAACTGACCTAAATAAAAAGGTTTTTTTTTACCGCGTGAGATAGGTATGTCACTCACCTCTCTCCTCTCTTCCTTCCTAATACTGTTCTCTGTCTCTCTAGCTCTTTTGTGACCTTTGTTGTGTCTATTTCTCAAGTGTCGACTGCAGATCCACTAAATATATAAAGTCTATGGGCAAGACACACGGGAGACGCGTCAAGAAGTGCAGTGTAGCTAATCAGAGGCAGAGTAGGGCGGGTCTTGCCAAGAAAAGCCAATAGTGAAGCAGCAAGCAGAAAAAAAACAAAGGATTAGTATGTGTGGTGCTGGCGTCAGTCACATTACTTGTCCTCAGCTTGATTATAATTACTTTTATCCAGACCTATGCAGAAAAACTCTGCTCCAGGAGCTTTTCCTGGGAAAAAATAACTCGGCTTCTTCTCCGGAGCCTTTGTGCTCCACTGTCTCTCAGATTAACTCTTACTGTTAACTCTTAACTTACTGTTAATTTATTATGCTGATCTGTTCTGTACGACATCTATTGCGCGTCTGTCCGTCCTGGAAGAGGGATCCCTCCTCAGTTGCTCTTCCTGAGGTTTCTACTGGGTTTTTTTCCCTGTTAAAGGGTTTTTTTGGGGGAGATTTTCCTTATCCACTGCGAGGGTCATAAGGACAGAGGCATGTCGTATGCTGTAAAGCCCTGTGAGGCAAATTGTGATTTGTGATATTGGGCTTTATAAATAAAATTGATTGATTGATTGATTGATTGAAAAAGAGCTTGTAATTTTTGTACTGCGCTACTCAGTCAATTAATCAACTTAGCTACTGAAAAGCTACTTGACTCATAAAGTTGTACAACACCACCATGCTGAGAAATGTGGTTAACACTGCTTCTTGTAGTGACGCTATTGCCCAACACTGTGTATACAAAAATACTCCTAAATCACCAACCTTGCTCCCTTCCTACCCCAATTAAAACAGTATACACTCTTAACAAGAATGTGTCAATATTAACACAACATGTGTTGAATTTCTACACATCAATGAGTTGAATTTGGGACAACAGGTGTTAATTTTGACACATTCAGTGTGTTAATATATATCAATATCAACACGTGTTGACATATATATCAACACAGTGACTGTGTCACATAGATTAACAGAGAGATGTGTATAATGTGTAAGTACTAACATATTCATGTGTTGATACATAAAACTTATATTAACACATTCATGTGTTACTCAAAATTAGACAGTGATCGAACACAAGCTTGTGCTACTCTAAACAAATGGCAGAATGCAATGAATAAAAAAGGAAAATGCCACTTGGAATCATTTTGAAAAAATATTTATTTCAAAAATATTTTTTAAACATTTTAAAACATTTAGTCAACATGTCTTGTTTCACTCATGAATCTTCAAAGTTTCTTTAAAAACCTTTTACCTAGCATTAAGACATTTGGTCAACAGTTCATTTCATTTTCATTTTAACTTCACAGAAAATAAAGAAAATAAATTACAAGCTCATTTCTAGAAGATACCCAAGGGGTCCGGTGTATGAAACACAGTAAAACAAAGGCCAGTTTGGTACAATACTGTATAGGCGAATTTATTGGAGTGTCTCCAGAGACCGAAAATACAAGCTCAACATGCCGACATGAAGAAAAAAACACATACACATACAATCAGACAGGCTTCAAGACATCATTTAGACAGGCTGTCTACAGCAGCAGAGCAAAATGCTTTTACAACACACAGATAACTCACATAACTGATAGTGGAGCGAAGTGGCGAACAATTTCATTCAATAACACTCGTATTCACTGATGAGCATATTATTGACCTATTTAAGTGCAATACAATGACAACAACCAGCCAGTGCACCTCGGACTATCTAACATATCACATCTGATCACTTGCAACAAGTGAAGGACACTCACAAGTAAGACTACAGAACCTCTCATTTTTTTTTCTCCCACTTCCAAGGTATGGCAGCTGCCATACCTCGCCATACCTAAATGACGTCTATGGTGGTGGTCCAGGGTCCGACGGTGGTCCAGGGTCATTTCCAGAGAGTTCCATTTTAGCTGCTGCATAAGAAAAAGAAACGTTTCAATACAAAATTTAAGGACAAACTTCAATTTTCTACAAATGATAAATGATATTTACAAAATAATTTTATTTGGAGCATACAGGGCATACTTTTTGCGGTTCCCATTTTGACATGTCATTGCAGAAAATTATGAGCAATATTATGGACCTGCATGTGTTTATATTCTATACATAATCATCACTGTTAAAATAATAAAGGCACATGGTCAAAAGCCTTAAAAATTAATCATTCCCGTTTTATTTAAGGTAATTATTTCTTTATCTCATTTACTACATAACACACATAATAATCGTGTCATTAATATTGTAATAAACTTACAAGTCTTTAGCTTGTAAAATCTGTCTAAGTCCAATATTTTGAAATTTAAAAAAATATATATTATATGGTCAAAATGTCTGGTGGAAATAATCTAAGCACAATCTATCCTGAGTGGAGCACAATGCTTATCTTTGTCTCTAGTGTGTCAGCACTAAACGAGAGGTATACACCTTTATTTTACCTGGTTAATACTCAAATAATAAGCAAACATGTCTATATAACCATAAAACACAACTGGCAGACGCCCAAATGACATTACTTGCAGGTCCCGATTCATGTATCATTAAATGAATGTACTAAATAAATTTAATTTAAGAAAAAATACAAATGAAAACATGAATTAATTTAACGTTACCGTCAGTCTCAACGGTTGCCCCCCTCCCCCCAACTCTGCAGTGAAACCAGCAAAATGGTGGTTTTGAATTGCTAAATGAATGAATTACTGTGGCATTGACTTCAAACCCAGTTAATTGTTAAAGTAAACTAGATGAGGTTTCTGCGGACTTTATGGAATGAGCGACTGTTTTGCTATACTGTCCTGAACTGCATTTTACTTGGTGTAATTTTGGTAACAAGCACAGTAGAACTTAAGCTAACATTAGCAGCTAACGTTAACGTTAGCTTACTGTTCGACAGCCCTGCTGAACAAAATGGGAAGCTATCTGGATTTTCTTAGAGATATGATTTAGCTGGTGGTTTCCACACATGTCGAATTTAAAGGGCCAGTGTGTAATACGTGGCCTGGTTTATTATCAAATCGGAATCTGAATCTGAATATTCTACCCATTAATATGTTTATATAAGTGTATAACCTCTATAAAATAAAATTCGTTTGGTTTTCGTAGCCTTATAAATATGCTTATATATATATATATATATATATATAGCAAGGGCCTTGCTTTAGAGAGGTCGCCATCTTGCGCCGCCATGTATGTACGGCAGACCGAGTGGACAATCCAGCCAGCCAGAGAACACGTTTCGCGTGTATAAATAAACCAACGAAGACAGCGGAAGGAAGGAAGAAGGAGGAGGAAACAGCAGAGAGTGTTAGTAGTTCGTAGATAGAGAATAGTGAAAAGTTTTTTTAGTTATAAAGTTTGTGAATGGACCACACTTACCACGCAACAGGAGAGAATGAACCCGAACCGTCATCTGCACCCCAGGCGAAGCAGCCTCCATCTTCCTCCCCTTTGTCTGTCTCAGAGTAACGCACATGTAAAGGGCAACCTCTTCCCGCCTCTTAAAGTAACACACCTATTGTGTTAAACTGGTTCCCTAAAGTAACACACCCATTGTGTTAAACTGGTTCCCGCCTCTTAAAGTAACACACTCATTGTGTTAAACTGGTTGCCGCCAATTAAAGTAACACACACATTGTGTTAAACTGTCCAGCAAATTAAATGTGTTAAGCTTTCTGTGCATTTTGTACACAACTTGTGTTGAAATCCACACAAAATGTGTTACACAAGTAACAACACATTTTTTGTGTCATTTTTTGTGTCATTTTTTAACACATCTCTTCTAAGAGTGTAAGTAATTACATCACTAATATAACCCCACCCCACTTAATACAGCTCAAACATTGTGATAAAACCAATATATATAGACTAAATATTCCACTATTTAAAAAAATCTGCATATATATATATACTACCTCTTGAAGCTCATGGAGAGAATGCCAAGAGTGTGCAAAGCAGTAATCAGAGCAAAGGGTGGCTATTTTGAAGAAACTAGAATATAAAACATGTTTTCAGTTATTTCACCTTTTTTTGTTAAGTACATAACTCCACATGTGTTCATTCATAGTTTTGATGCCTTCAGTGAGAATCTACAATGTAAATAGTCATGAAAATAAAGAAAACGCATTGAATGAGAAGGTGTGTCCAAACTTTTGGCCTGTACTGTATACACACACACACACACACACACACACACACACACACACACACGCACTCATATATTCTATACTAACAGTAGTATCTATAACCAATTACCAAATGCTTTGAGCTACATGTTTCAACAAACCAAATAAAGAAAAAGGAGAAAAAAATTCACATACCTCCTTTAAGAACAACCTCTTTAGCTGTTTTTAAAACTTTCTTTACTTGTTGCTTGAGTGATACAGTATGGCAAACTATTCCAATGAGAAATGGCTCTATGAGTAAAATGTATTTTTCATTGCATTTGTTTTAGGTTGCCGTAATGTAACCTGACCCTTCCTCTCCTGTCCGATTTCATGGTTATGTCTGTTCTGTATAAATGGTGGTCTTGAATACAGGCAGTAGGGTTGTTTTGAACCACATATGTTTATGAAAAAAAATAAAAAATAGAAGACTGCACATAAGTCTGTCTTCCACTTTCAGCCAGGCAAGATCAGCAAACATTTGGTCTATACTTTCTTTCATTAAATACACTTGAGTGCAAGTGTATTCTGCACTACCGAAAGCTTGTACAGCTCTTTGTTGGCAGCACTTGACCAGATTACTGGGCAGTAGTGAAGATGAGATAATATGAGATAAGGCTTGTATAACGTGCAAATTGGTACTTGGTGTAGGGAAAGAGCAGCATCTTCTGATAATAGATATTCCCCTCCCTATTTTTAGGACCTCCATGTCGGCAATAGCCATGGCCAGAGACATTATGTTTTCAGGTTATCCGCCTGTCCGTCTGTCTGTCCGTATGTTTGTCCATCTGTCTGTCTGCCTGTCTCATTTTCATTATTGCTATATTTCAAGAAAGCCTGGAGGGAATTTTTCCACATTTGGCATAAATATCGAGTCTGAGTCAAGGATAAACTGATCAGAACTTGGTGTTCTAAGGTCAAGGTCAATGTGACCTTGTGTGTCTCGTTCTGGTGAGTGCAATATCTCAAGACCGAGGGAATTTTTCTAAATTTACCCCAAATGTCCACTTTTACTCAAAGATGAAGTACTTAGATTTTGGTGGTCAAAGGTCGAGGGCACCGTGACCTTGCATCCATCTCATTCTTGTGTACATGGTATCTTAAGAACACCTTGAGGGTAATTTCTTCAGATTTGGCACACATGTCCACTTGAACTTTACAATGAGCTTATTAGAGTTTGGTTAAAGGTCAAAGATCAAGGTCACTGTAACCTCACAAAGCACATTTTGGGCCATATGTCAGGAATTACTTAGCTAATCATGACAGCGTTTCACACAAAATTTTTGTAGAATAAAATGATTAAGTGATCACATTTAATTTTTTTTAGTGGCTTATCAGCAGTAAAAATAGAGAAGAGCAATAGGCCCAAGCAACTTCCCTGGGGGACACAAAACTATGCCATCCTCACAGTATTTGTGTTCTATTAGATAAATAGCCCCAGTTAAAGTTTGAAGTATTAAAACCATATGCAGCCATTCTCCATCCATCCATCCATCCATCCATCCATCTTCTAACCGCTTCATCCTCTTGAGGGTCATGGGGGGGGGGCTGGAGCCTATCCCAGCTGACATTGGGCGAGAGGTAGGGTACACCCTGGACAGGTCGCCAGACTATCGCAGGGCTGACACATAGAGACAGACAACCATTCATGCTCACATTCACACCTACGGACAATTTAGAGTTATCAATTAACCTAATCCCCATCTGCATGTCTTTGGACTGTGGGAGGAAGCCGGAGTGCCCGGAGAGAACCCACGCTGACATGGGGAGAACATGCAAACTCCACACAGAAGGGCTCCCACACCTGGGATCGAACTGGGAACCCTCTTGCTGTGAGGCGACAGTGCTAACCACCACACCACCATGCCGCCCCACAGCCATTTTCATGAAGAGCATCTCTTGATCTAGATCAAACACAGCACTAATACCTCAACTAAAAAGAGAGCCACCTAGCAATTGTTAGAGATAGGCCTTTTTGCCTAATTCCCTATCTTCTATCTGGTAAACCCTACACTACATCCCTTTACTGCACTTGAGGGTTTTAATTTATTTAGGGTGGCTGTGGCTCAGAGGCAGAGCGGGTAATCCACCAATCGGAAAATCAACTCCTCCAGTTTGTCAAAGTGTCCTTGGGCAAGACACTGAACCCCAAATTGCTCCTGATGGCTGTTCCATCAGTGCGGGAGAGCATATGAATGGTTACTGAGTAGCAGTTGGCACAATGTTCAGTGGCCTCGGCCACCAATGTGTGAATGGATGAATGTGACTCACTAGTGTAAAAGCACTTTATGTAGTCAAAAGACTAGAAAGGAGCTGTATGAGTGCAGATCCATTTACCATTTAACTGTGACACATCTGCAGGGCCTGTTCAGTTCACTCAGGTCAGCCATTCACATTCAAACTAATAAAAAACTCCAAATCAAATTATTCACTCTTACCAATAAAAACTTTAAAAAAAGACCACCTTGGGAAGAATAGAAGGAAAGTGCAGTGGGAGAAAAAAAATGAAAGGGTATAAAGGTGGCAGAGTACGATCCCTCAGTTACACAGCAGAGAACAGATGGAGCAGGGAAGGACATACACCAGGCAGGGAATGAGGGATCAAAAGAAAAAGAAGAGAACAACAGGCAGGCTTGTTGTGAGAGGAGGAGAAGGAGGAAGGGCTAGAGTAGGAGGAAGAGAGCAATTGAGGTAACAAGTAGGAAGACTGGAGGATGGAGGAGAGGGAGAGAACAGCTTGTTTTGCAGTGACAGGTACATGGAGGTCAGGCCTTAGCAGGTGTTTAGCCATCATGCTGTTACCGATAGCACGTAATGAGACACGCACAGCCTGTAGAGACACACGCAAAGACATACTCTCCTTCCCTCCCTCCCTCCCTCCCTCTTTCTCACTCTCTCATTGTTTTATTGAGTAATATTGAGGTGTTCTAGTATTTTTGCTAACAAAGCAGACTGAATTCAGCAATGTGGTAGGTACATAGAATACATGGTGTGTGTGTGTGTGTGTGTGTGTGTGTGTGTGTGTGTGTGTGTGTGTGTGCATGCACACCCCCATGCTGACCCTGTCTCTCTTGCTTTTTCATTAGGACTGTGGGATGATGAGAGGCGAACGGTCAGACAGGGTCTTGTCTCTGATTAAACCACAGGGCGGGGCGCATACTACTAATTACTCTCTGCCTCTGTGTAAGTGTGCTTGTCTGTGTGTGTGTGTGTGTGTGTGTGTGTGTGTGTGTGTGTGTGTGTGTGAGACAGAGAGACAGAGAGAGACAGAGAGAGAAAAAGAGATTCAGCAGCAGGGCAGAGTGTGTTCTAGCAATTATAAAGTTATGGGCTTAATTGTCATTTGATTGCCTTAGAAGCCTTATTTTACTTTGGAGCCACAAAAATGGCATTTGGGTGATTTATTTATAAGGCCCTTTTTATAAAAGTGTTGTTTTTATATAATAGTCACTGAAAAAAAATGTTGGTGGAAACAACAGACAGTATATAAAGATGGACATTGCGTCTACACATACCCCCACTGTACAGAAATGAAGCCATAATATCTCGGATGAGTGGTGACATCATTTGGAGCTGAAGTCTTTGCAATCACCATTGGTATCCAGTTCCTGCCCATACACCCATACGGCCAGTTGCCAGTAGCATACCAGCTGACACACACAGCTGTCAATCATGACCTCAGTCCCCCATTTTTTAACATCAAAATATCAGTTATATCCCAACTTATCAGAAGAACAAGCACTTGAACATACAGCAGTGTGAAGAACTACCTGAAATGAGAAGCCTGTCTCACTCCAAAGTCATTGAAAACCCACACTTGGTCAGTGACTTCTGGTGTCAGACACAGACAAAAAAGCTTTCCTTTCAAGTTGGCATTATACACGGCCAGTTGCCTTTATTGTTTAATGGCGCTCGGCAGCATCACTGAGAAATGCTGCGGGACAACAACAAAAATTAAGGTGATGAAAATCCAAGTAGGGCGGGCAGGAGGGCTGGTGGATGGGTTTAACAACCACCAACTTTCATCCAGGAGGCTGGTGTTCACTTCCCGTGTGATTGTAAAGCCAAACCCTGTTTTCTTTTCCTTAACCCAACCACGTGCTTTTGTTGCATAAAACCAACATGTGTGTGTCGGCTAAATATAACCACATGCGTTTGATGTTGAAGGAAAAAAAAGTCAGTTCACAGTGTTGTACTGACATAGTGCATTTATTTTGAAAGAGACTGTATACAAACTGTACATTTCCTGTGAAAATGTAAAAAAAAATGGATTTTGAAAACAGACAATGCATGTAACAGGCAGAAGTTGACATGGCATCCCAGAACGCAGAACAACCGACACACCCAGGGTACCTTGCATGTCATATGTCGATGTGGAAAGTCCATGACCAAACCTGGATATGTGATGCAGTTTAAGTGAGAATGTGTTGTGAATGACAGAAACCATATTTAGGAAAAAATTATTTGATGTGTACTAATCCACTAACGTGGAGGGGGCAAAGTATATGACCAGCCACCAAGGGGCGATTGAGAGGTTTTCACTTTTAGTCAGCTATCATGTCGTCCATCTTTATACACAGTCTGTGGTGAAAACAGTCATGATGTGCGGGCTGTCTAATTGTATTTTATTTATCTTTTTAATGGTAATTATTGTCATCAAGTGCCAACCCTAACTGCACTTACAGAATTATGGTACAGATGTGCAGAATTATTACACATTAGACTATACAAATTTTTAGACTTTACAAATGGCCAGACTCTTACAGTAAACGGAATTCACACTAGACACAGAAGCACCTTGATTAGTTAACTGTTGTATAGCTGCCTGTCAGCAGTTGCCTAGCTGTTAAAAACAGAGGCGCATTTCTCCACGCTGGTCTGCAAACTTATCTACTCTCTGCTCTCTAAAAATCACATGTAGAGCTCTGTCTCTGTCTGCTTGTGTGTGTGTGTGTGTGTGTGTGTGTGTGTGTGTGTGTGTGTGTGTAAACAAACTAAGAAATAAATGGAAGCATGGGATGCGAGTCATCACAGTCAGATCATTTGTAGCTTATCTAACATATTGTGGTGACCCATATAAAGAAACTAAGAGAGACATTCACCAAAGCACTGTACCTTTAAGGAAAACGGTGATGTAGTATAGTAGAGTGCTGGGTGGTTCCGGTTCCGGCTCACTGTACAGTGTACATGATTTTATGTGGAGAGTAAAGCAGATTCGACTCATCTCTGTCTCCTGTTCTGTTATTCACCGCACCTCCACAATATTCTTTATATCACTTGCAGCTGTTCTGCTGCTAGCTGCTGTGAAGCTAATATAAAGCTGATGGTTGAGTGGCACCCATACTAAAGGTAATAAAATAATAACACGGAGGCTCTGTAGTCTGAACCAAAAAAGCAAACTCTGTGTTGCTCTCCACACTGTCAACAAGTGGATTACAGCTTCTGCAAAAGCCCTATACATACAAAGCCTATATATACATAATCTGACATCTCTCCATTTCGTGCATGTATAGGTCCTGTGTCTGGTTTATGCATGTGTGCATTTCGGACCTGTGTGTAATTGATAACGGAGTGAAAAAATTTAATTTCTCCTCAGGGGGATTAATAAAGTATATAAAATAAATAAATAAATATATGGAATTAACATAACCCACTCATTCCAAGAGTTACATAAAATTAACATTGATAGACTATTGATTGAATAAAGTCAAAACAGACCTAAAGAAATGGTCCGAGTTACTACTTTCTTTAGCTGGCAGAGTGCAGACAATAATTCCTGACAAAATCTTTCTTTAAAAAGCTTGACCAAATCATTGTGTCATTTTTATGGGCACGCAAGATTCCCAGAATTAATAGAAATACTCTGCAGGCAGCAAGACAAGAAGGCGGACTGGACCTGCCCAACCTTTTGTTCTACTACTGGGCAGCAAATATACAGAAAATACTTAGCTGGTGGTATGAGAGTGAACTAGACTGGTGTAAAATGGAGTCCCATTCCTGTCACTCCACCTCACTAAGGGCGTTGATATGCTCCCTTGCATCAACCTCAGCTGCAAAATACATGTCAAACCCTGTGGTCCTGTCCACCTTAAAAATATGGACACAGTTCTGCAAACACTAAAGAATCTCATCCTCCAATGCCCAGTATGTAATAACCACAACTTTTTACCTTCAAAGCTTGACACTGTGTTCACACTCTGGAAGGAGAAAGGCATTATGTCATTCAAAGATCTGTTTTTAGATGGTACATTTGCTGATTTCCAAAGTCTGTCCCAGGACCATGACCTACCAAAAAAGTAATTTCTTCCACTATCTCCAGGTTCGTAGTTTTGTGAAGGATCACTGTGACACATTCCCAAGTTTGTCCACAGAAGATCTACCAAATGTCCTTAGCAAGCCTGAAAGCCTGACAAAGATGACATCTAGGCTGTACAACAACATTCTTCAGTCTAGCTACTCTCCACTTATTAAAATCAAACAGGAATGGGAAAATGATCTAGGAGTACAATTTCAGGACATTTGGTGGGACATGGCCAAACTACAAGTGAATCACACCTCATCCTGTGCCCGCCTTAAAACACAATTTAAAGTTTTACATAGAATGCATATTAGCAAAGCCAAATTGGCAAAATATTTTTTTGGCACTAATGGGGCCTGTAATACATGTGCTGTTGTCCCAAGCGACCTAGCACATACCTTCTGGATATGCTCAAAGCTAACAGGATTTTGGAAGAACTTTTTCAAGATTATGTCTGATGCTCTGGAGACTGATATTACCCCTTGTCCACTTATCGCCATATTTGGGGTTCCTCTGAACTACTCTAAACTTAGTAAACAGAAACTGAATGTTTTAGCATTTGCCTCTCTGATTGCCTGCAGATGCATCCTTCTACAATGGAAATCACCCAAACCCCCAGCAGATAACCAAGGCAGACTGATCTAATGTCATTTCTCAAGTTGGAAAAGATCAAATTCTCGCTTAGAGGATCAACTGGGAAATTTTATGCTACGTAGAAGCCTATTCTTTCATATTTTGATAAAGTACAGTATCTATAAATTCCTCTACCAGGGATTAAAAAAAGAAAATCAGCGAAACTGTCTACTTAATACTTGTCATTCATATGGTATTGTATGTTTTGTGATTAAAAAAAACAATAATGGACACATTTGCTTTTACACCTCTGTCAGGGTACCTTCAGGCAGTTCGTTTTTTTGTTTTAAACCAAAAACGAAAAAACGGAAATACTGTGGTTTTCCCGTTTTTTCCTTTTTGGTTTAAAACGAAAAAACGAGAAAATGGAGCCGTTTTTTCCGTTTTTGTTGTCAGAATTAAAAAATGAAAAATGACAAAACCAAATTCAAATATCAGCCCGATTTTGTTTTTTTGCAGATGCATTTTTTCATCTATTGTTTTGAACAAAAAGTAGAATGGCGGTGACATCAGAGGCGAAAGTAACTTCAAAATAAAAGACAGGAAGATAAGATTGCCTATAAAACTTATAAATATCCTATAAAGCTTCCCATGTATCTTTTATTTCCACTTACACCTGATGTTTTGCGCATTTTGAAAAGCTGCCTGCCATTGCTGTGAGGAACTTTTTATTCATAAAAATAGAATTAAAATGTTATGATAGCAATTTTATGGCTACAGTAAAACTTATTGTTCAACCATAACGTTCAGAGACTAATAAGGGAAATCGTCACGCACATTGTTCCCATGAAGGATGTATAGGGATTCCCTCAGAGGTTGTGTTTTAATATTCATTCACCGAATTGTTTGCAATAAAGTAATCGAGGATATAATAAATTATTGTGTGTGCCGCGTTGTCACTGTTAACATGACAGTGAAGTGTCAAGCTGATGTTTGTTCTTTTTTACCAGCAGATGGCAGTAGGCCTATGGATTTATTTGCTGTCAATGAAAGCCTGGTTTTCTCTTAGTTTCTGTTGGATTATACAGACCTGCAATTCTTCAGGTTATTGATACGGACAGTTCACATTATATGCAGCATATATTTACTTGTATTGTTTTATATTGTTGTATCACATAGGCCTATGTATTGTTGGCAGAGATGGGCAGCATTTTAATTACATGTATTTAAAATGTTCAAAATCTGATTAATAATCAATGATTAATCGGTTATTTTTTAAAAATGTAAAAGTTAGTGGCAGCCCTAACTGTATGCAACACATCTGATCCATATTATTTTAACCTGTTAGTGTTTCTTGCAATGTCCCACACAAATAAACTAATAAATACATGAATACAAACACCTTAGCTACATTAGAGTGTGATGAGGAACCTTTAATGTTCATATGAAGGCAAGTGAAGGAGCTGCTATGTTACGTTCTAATAACCTTTCCTATTTTAATTTAAACTTTTTTATGTCAACCTCCCAATGAGGTGCAGGTTCCTCATCACTGCCCTTTGCATTGAGGCCCTCCAGACTGGACTGCTATGGTCCTCCTTACTGCTGGGCCTGACCTGTACTGGGATAACATAGTCTTGCAACAGTGAGCCTCGACAAATATCCACTTCATGAAAACTGGGATTAAAAAGTACAACTATGTTATCATTTGTGACCTGGATGTGATTGCAAGTCCATAAAACCAAGCAACTGTATTGATGTCTGTGTTGTATTTGTTTAAACAGCCCTATATTACTACTAATCATGTCTCCCTGTGATCTGCCCTCATGGACTGCCGGGTAATGACAGTGTTTACCCATAGCCTTGGGATTGTCTGTTACTGTTGTGAGATTAAACTAGGTTTAACAACAAGCAAACTAATCTGGCTTAAAATCATGCCGTCGCACTTCATGAAGCATTCTTGGAAACACCCGGAAAACATCAGTAGAGAATCGTGTGGCTGTATTTAAGACAACTCTGAGCCTGCATGGCAGCACACAACACCATTGAAGTAAGCTCGGAAAAAGTTTTCATGGGTGTTTTATTTTGAAAATTGATCGGATACTCTTGTCTTTTCTGCGCCTGACTTCCTTTTTGACTCATTTGGTCTGTGTAAATTGACGTGCCGTCGCGCAGCGGCCGTCAGAAATAAACCCGGCACATTTAGCGGGGCTGAGTGCTGAGCCTCTTCTAGGCCGTGGCTAGGATGTGCCTCGACGCTTCTGGTGGAGCAGCTGACATTGACTTGATTGGCCGCTATTAGCTCTGGCACCCGCACCTCGGCTGGATCGCGCACGCTGCAGATCCAGTGGGTTGCCATAAATGGGCCTGTCCCAGAGGCATGTAACTACCAGAGAGCTTTTGAAATCTTGTTTTCGAAGCAGAGTAAAATTAAATGCTCTGATTCATGGGTGCCTTACTTGCAAATCATGAGGGAGGGAGGGGGGAATGAGGAAAGCAGCAATTTGTGTCTGTTTTAGTGTAATTAATTTCAGTCTTATCTTTTGTTGTCTTTTTGTATTGCGTATTTTGTGTTGTTTTGCATATCTGTCACTGTGTTTGTGAGTGTGTGAGAGAGAGAGTTTTAAAAGAATATTTTGTCTGCACATGATTTAAAATAATAAAATAGCCCTCCAGAGGCAGATCAGTGCATTACTCATTTTTCTTTTGATTACTGAAATGTTTAACCACTAATCCTTAGCTGTATTTTAAGTGTAACCCTTCACCATAACATACCACTATTGTTTTAATCAGTAAACAGAGATTTTAAAAGTTTCTCATTCTATGCGTTTTCTTTATTTTCATGACTATTTACATTGTAGATTCTCACTGAAGGCATCAAAACTATGAATGAACACATGTGGAGTTATGTACTTAACAAAAAAAGGTGAAATAACTGAAAACATGTTTTATATTCTAGTTTCTTCAAAATAGCCACCCTTTGCTCTGATTACTGCTTTGCACACTCTTGGCATTCTCTCCATGAGCTTCAAGAGGTAGTCACCTGAAATGGTTTTCCAACAGTCTTGAAGGAGTTCCCAGAGGTGTTTAGCACTTGTTGGCCCCTTTGCCTTCACTCTGCGGTCCAGCTCACCCCAAACCATCTGGATTGGGTTCAGGTCCGGTGACTGTGGAGGCCAGGTCATCTGCCGCAGCACTCCATCACTCTCCTTCTTGGTCAAATAGCCCTTACACAGCCTGGAGGTGTGTTTGGGGTCATTGTCCTGTTGAAAAATAAATGATCGTCCAACTAAACGCAAACCGGATGGGATGGCATGTCGCTGCAGGATGCTGTGGTAGCCATGCTGGTTCAGTGTGCCTTCAATTTTGAATAAATCCCCAACAGTGTCACCAGCAAAACACCCCCACACCATCACACCTCCTCCTCCATGCTTCACAGTGGGAACCAGGCATGTGGAATCCATCCGTTCACCTTTTCTACGTCTCACAAAGACATGGCGGTTGGAACCAAAGATCTCAAATTTGGACTCATCAGACCAAAGCACAGATTTCCACTGGTCTAATGTCCATTCCTTGTGTTTCTTGGCCCAAACAAATCTCTTCTGCTTGTTGCCTCTCCTTAGCAGTGGTTTCCTAGCAGCTATTTGACCATGAAGGCCTGATTCGCACAGTCTCCTCTTAACAGTTGTTCTAGAGATGGGTCTGCTGCTAGAATTCTGTGTGGCATTCATCTGGTCTCTGATCTGAGCTGCTGTTAACTTGCGATTTCTGAGGCTGGTGACTCGGATGAACTTATCCTCAGAAGCAGAGGTGACTCTTGGTCTTCCTTTCCTGGGTCGGTCCTCATGTGTGCCAGTTTCGTTGTAGCGCTTGATGGTTTTTGCGACTCCACTTGGGGACTGACTGACCTTCATTTCTTAAAGTAATGATGGTCACTCGTTTTTCTTTAGTTAGCTGATTGGTTCTTGCCATAATATGAAAATATGAAAATAAAGAAAACGCATTGAATGAGAAGGTGTGTCCAAATTTTTGGCCTGTACTGTATACATATATATGTATGTATATATTTGGCCTGTACTGTATACATATATATATATATATATATATATATATCTGTATATATATATATATATATATATATATATATATGTAGCGCTTGGCCTGTACTTTTGGCCTGTACTGTATACATATATATATATATATATATATATATATATATATATATATATATATATGTATATATATATATATATATATATATATACATTACAGGAAAAAAGTTTTGACACACCTTCTCATTCAATGCGTTTTCTTTATTTTCATGACTATTTACATTGTAGATTCTCACTGAAGGCATCAAAACTATGAATGAACACATGTGGAGTTATGTACTTAACAAAAAAAGGTGAAATAACTGAAAACATGTTTTATATTCTAGTTTCTTCAAAATAACCACCCTTTGCTCTGATTACTGCTTTGCACACTCTTGGCATTCTCTCCATGAGCTTCAAGAGGTAGTCACCTGAAATGGTTTCCACTTCACAGGTGTGCCTTATCAGGGTTAAATAGTGGAATTTCTTGCTTTATCAATGGGGTTGGGACCATCAGTTGTGTTGTGCAGAAGTCAGGTTAATACACAGCCGACAGCCCTATTGGACAACTGTTAAAATTCATATTATGGCAAGAACCAATCAGCTAACTAAAGAAAAAGCAGTGGCCATCATTACTTTAAGAAATGAAGGTCAGTCAGTCGGAAAATTGCAAAAACTTTAAATGTGTCCCCAAGTGGAGTCATAAAAACCATCAAGCGCTACAACGAAACTGGCACACATGAGGACCGACCCAGGAAAGGAAGACCAAGAGTCACCTCTGCTTCTGAGGATAAGTTCATCCGAGTCACCAGCCTCAGAAATCACAAGTTAACAGCAGCTCAGATCAGAGACCAGATGAATGCCACACAGAGTTCTAGCAGCAGACCCATCTCTAGAACAACTGTTAAGAGGAGACTGCGCGAATCAGGCCTTCATGGTCAAATAGCTGCTAGGAAACCACTGCTAAGGAGAGGCAACAAGCAGAAGAGATTTGTTTGGGCCAAGAAACACAAGGAATGGACATTAGACCCGTGGAAATCTGTGCTTTGGTCTGATGAGTCCATATTTGAGATCTTTGGTTCCAACCGCCGTGTCTTTGTGAGACGCAGAAAAGGTGAACGGATGGATTCCACATGCCTGGTTCCCACTGTGAAGCATGGAGGAGGAGGTGTGATGGTGTGGGGATGTTTTGCTGGTGACACTGTTGGGGATTTATTCAAAATTTAAGGCACACTGAACCAGCATGGCTACCACAGCATCCTGCAGCGACATGCCATCCAATCCGGTTTGCGTTTAGTTGGACGATCATTTATTTTTCAACAGGACAATGACCCCAAACACACCTCCAGGCTGTGTAAGGGCTATTTGACCAAGAAGGAGAGTGATGGAGTGCTGCGGCAGATGACCTGGCCTCCACAGTCACCGGACCTGAACCCAATCCAGATGGTTTGGGGTGAGCTGGACCGCAGAGTGAAGGCAAAGGGGCCAACAAGTGCTAAACACCTCTGGGAACTCCTTCAAGACTGTTGGAAAACCATTTCAGGTGACTACCTCTTGAAGCTCATGGAGAGAATGCCAAGAGTGTGCAAAGCAGTAATCAGAGCAAAGGGTGGCTATTTTGAAGAAACTAGAATATAAAACATGTTTTCAGTTATTTCACCTTTTTTTGTTAAGTACATAACTCCACATGTGTTCATTCATAGTTTTGATGCCTTCAGTGAGAATCTACAATGTAAATAGTCATGAAAATGAAGAAAACGCATTGAATGAGAAGGTGTGTCCAAACTTTTGGCCTGTACTGTATATTACAGTACAGGCCAAAAGTTTGGACACACCTTCTCATTCAATGCGTTTTCTTTATATATATATACAGTACTTTATATATATATACAGTACAGGCCAAAAGTTTGGACACACCTTCTCATTCAATGCGTTTTCTTCATTTTCATGACTATTTACATTGTAGATTCTCACTGAAGGCATCAAAACTATGAATGAACACATGTGGAGTTATGTACTTAACAAAAAAAGGTGAAATAACTGAAAACATGTTTTATATTCTAGTTTCTTCAAAATAGCCACCCTTTGCTCTGATTACTGCTTTGCACACTCTTGGCATTCTCTCCATGAGCTTCAAGAGGTAGTCACCTGAAATGGTTTTCCAACAGTCTTGAAGGAGTTCCCAGAGGTGTTTAGCACTTGATGTAACCTTATCCTTCACTCTGCGGTCCAGCTCACCCCAAACCATCTGGATTGGGTTCAGGTCCGGTGACTGTGGAGGCCAGGTCATCTGCCGCAGCACTCCATCACTCTCCTTCTTGGTCAAATAGCCCTTACACAGCCTGGAGGTGTGTTTGGGGTCATTGTCCTGTTGAAAAATAAATGATCGTCCAACTAAATGCAAACCGGATGGGATGGCATGTCGCTGCAGGATGCTGTGGTAGCCATGCTGGTTCAGTGTGCCTTCAATTTTGAATAAATCCCCAACAGTGTCACCAGCAAAACACCCCCACACCATCACACCTCCTCCTCCATGCTTCACAGTGGGAACCAGGCATGTGGAATCCATCCGTTCACCTTTTCTGCGCCTCACAAAGACACGGCGTGTTGGAACCAAAGATCTCAAATTTGGACTCATCAGACCAAAGCACAGATTTCCACTGGTCTAATGTCCATTCCTTGTGTTTCTTGGCCCAAACAAATCTCTTCTGCTTGTTGCCTCTCCTTAGCAGTGGTTTCCTAGCAGCTATTTGACCATGAAGGCCTGATTCGCGTAGTCTCCTCTTAACAGTTGTTCTAGAGATGGGTCTGCTGCTAGAACTCTGTGTGGCATTCATCTGGTCTCTGATCTGAGCTGCTGTTAACTTGCGATTTCTGAGGCTGCTGACTCGGATGAACTTATCCTCAGAAGCAGAGGTGACTCTTGGTCTTCCTTTCCTGGTCGGTCCTCATGTGTGCCAGTTTCTGTAGCGCTTGATGGTTTTTGACTCCACTTGGGGACACATTTAAAGTTTTTGCAATTTTCCGACTGACTGACCTTCATTTCTTAAAGTAATGATGGCCACTGTTTTCTTTAGTTAGCTGATTGGTTCTTGCCATAATATGAATTTTAACAGTTGTCCAATAGGGCTGTCGGCTGTGTATTAACCTGACTTCTGCACAACACAACTGATGGTCCCAACCCCATTGATAAAGCAAGAAATTCCACTAATTAACCCTGATAAGGCACACCTGTGAAGTGGAAACCATTTCAGGTGACTACCTCTTGAAGCTCATGGAGAGAATGCCAAGAGTGTGCAAAGCAGTAATCAGAGCAAAGGGTGGCTATTTTGAAGAAACTAGAATATAAAACATGTTTTCAGTTATTTCACCTTTTTTTGTTAAGTACATAACTCCACATGTGTTCATTCATAGTTTTGATGCCTTCAGTGAGAATCTACAATGTAAATAGTCATGAAAATGAAGAAAACGCATTGAATGAGAAGGTGTGTCCAAACTTTTGGCCTGTACTGTATATATATATATATATATACATCTTATTGTTTAGACTTAGAAGTATTGAAGCCTATTCATATTATTATTATTATTTTTTGGGGGGGGAAATGGTAAATCAAAATAATGCTGATGATAATGTTGATTAATTATTGAAAGTTGTAGATCATATATTGCAGATAAATTAGCACAGTGAACTCAATAGCAGTGATGGGAATAACAGCGTTATAAATAAACAGCTTTACTAATGGCGCTGCTGTTTTTCAGTAACGAGTAATCAAAAAAGTTACGTTATAACGCCGTTACCGTTACTCACAATAAAATGCGCTGTTACTCGTCTTTACTTGAGTTCACTGCAGCAGCTTTCACCCAGGCAAGCTCCTTCTCAGCTGAGTTTTAAAGCTTTTTTTTTTTTCTTTGGTGAGGGCAGGTGAGGGGGAAGGGAGGGAGAGACAACTGCATAAGTGATGATGATTGGCTTAGGGAGAGTAACATTTCATCAAAAACCAATCAGAGGCAGAGTAGGGTGGGTATTCACAAGCACACAAGCAGGGTTGTCAAGTCCGCTTATTAGCCATGACAGTGGGCTTGTTTTTTTTTTTTTGTAAAATTGCTTACAAATATTGGTAGTCGTGGGTTGTGTTTTTTTGGGCTTGTTTTGAACGGGGGGTTGCTTATTTGGGCTTGTTCTCTAAACGTTGTCTTTCTCTGTATATCCGTCTAATAAGTTATTTAAACGCATGATGGTATGACTGCAGGATGTTCCCTCCGTCCCTCTCCTGCTACGCATACACACAGGTGACGGTCAGTCAATCAGACTTTTCACGTTTAAATTGTGCGATTAATGGAGTATATAGTATAGTATATATTTTAATCAGGCTATTTATTTATTTATTCATTACATTTTTCACTGGTTTATTGAGAGCAAGTCATATGGTTAAACTGTTTACTTTTGCGATGAAGAAAATACTTGAAGTAGGCTACAGTATGTCTACCGTTATTATTATTATTATCTTTATTTGTACATTGCTTGAGAAGTATAGCTTTATTTTAGACATTTTTTGGCCAATTGTGGCCTGTGCAATAAATGTCACAGGTTCTAAACCATCTATTGTGTTCTGGTGTTCCACTGTATAATACTGAATTTGTCTGTGTCTGTTACGTTGTCCCACACAACAATGCAGTGTAGAGTAGATAAGTGTAGGCTACAATGTTTCATAATAATGAGTTATTCTATTAAGTGTCAATTTCATTCATTTAACATATTCAATGTTGAGTTTCATTAGATACAGTTGAGTTTCATTACATACAGTTCCATTAAGGGGGGGTGTCCAAGCAATTTGACATATTTGAGCATTTTACAAAAAAGCCACGCTGTAGTTAGGCTACTTTTCCAGGTAATTAGTTACTTTTATAGTGCAGTAACTCAGTTACTAACTCAGTTACTGTTTGGGAAAAGTAACGAGTAACTATAACTAATTACTTTTTGAAGTAACATTCCCAACACTGCTGAATAGTAACAATAGCAAACAAGAGCACAATGAACTGAAAAATAACACCAGAAAACTAGAAGGAGCACAAAGAAGTGAAAAGCAATACGATTATAGAAAACTACTTGAGCTACCAGAAAACGCAGGGAACTAAAGGGGGTGCTGTACCGGGACATAAGAGTTTTATTTTTATTAAAAAAATTATTTTTGCATTCTTTGTTATATATTAACAGAAGGAATTTTACTGTTCACTTTACACATTTTGCTTTTTTGCACAATCTTTATTGTTTCGATGCAAAATGTCTCAATTAATTTGATGGCCTGAACTGTACCTGTAATTAACTGAACCTTTAATTACAGTAAAAGTAACTTTTAAAAGGTGTCTGTGAAATTTCTGTCTATGACAACTTTGTATTTAAAAAGCCTCTAGCTTGTAGTTTTATACATATTTTGAACTTCATATTGCTTTGAGGTGTAGGGCAGATATTCATTAATTCAAGCTTTATTTTAACTCGAAATTACACTGAGGGACACTCCTTATTACCAGTATTGTCAAGTAATATCAGGGCACTGTTCAAGCAATAGGTGCCTGCCACCTGAATTTTGCTTTCCTTTACATAAATAAATACATTTCCACTATAAATTAATGCAGAGAAATTCACCAAAATGCAGGAAATTAAGTGTTTGAGAAATCCAGGAAACAAAATTTCCTGGAGGAGGACCCCAGGTAAACCCCTCAAATTTTATCACAAACCCCTATTTAAAGTGTTTTATTTCAGCCCCATAGTGGCAGGTGAAAGTCTGACCTTTGCATGTGACTGCATGCGTGTATAGTTTAGTGCATTTTGGTTGCAGGCCCTGATAGGGAAGAGAGTGAGTCACACTGGAAGCTGAGACACTTATAGCTTCAGGAGAACTGGGCCCAGCCTGTACATTAAAGACAAAACAGACAAAGTGCCAACACAGCACACATACAAATACACAAGCAGAGGCTGCAACAAAATCTTTCTTTG